>NC_054084.1:27160307-27412807 GCF_017562075.2 Anopheles merus | reverse complement strand
GATTGTGATACGCTAGGCAGCACGTGCTTACGGTAAGGTTATGAGTTTTAAATGTACAAAACGTGATCATGATGTTGATGTGATGATCGTGTCGTTTTGTGTTGAAAACCTTTCCCAAGCCAGCGTTCTGCAATCAATTAATACGGTATATGGAGGATAAGAAAAGCAGCGGTCCACATTTGGATCGTTAAATCACCAAAGTAGACACCGTCCATACCTACCTTTCGTCTAATTAATTCGTCCACATTGAAATCGGTGTGGAACAAATTGGTACCATGTTTTGTTCGCTCTCGATCATGTAGCGCGCGTTCAGTTCATTGTGTTCGGTGCAACGGGTTCATTTGTTTTCCCGCCGCTCGGCACAGATCAATATATTAGGCACTGAATGGTTCTTGCCAACGCGGTAAGGCAACCATCCTCCTGGCACGACAGATCACACGGTCCAATAAAAACGGGCCAGAATGGTTTAATGAGTATAACAAACCGTAAATTAATTTTATGCAAATCGCAAACCACCCGACCCGAGCGTTCGGACCACTCGCCTCGCTTCGGTTCGCTTTGGCTCGGCACAGCTTTAAGCCGTTCAAAAATAACTCCGCACTCACACACACAGGCACGAAAATCGGTTCCGCAAATGTGCCAACGGTTGGCAGGATGCTAATCGAATTTGTCTTCCCGGTGCCACAATCCAGTCGGAGTTAATTCTCGCTATCGTTTCCGATTGGGACAGAATGACCCACGGCAAAGAGCGCGATACTTGTTTCGGGTGCTTTTGCTTTTGCTCAGCAGCTTCGTTTTATTTGACAAACAGTTCTTCAGCTCGTTGAGCGAAAACAGCACAGCACAGGCTGCATGCCGAATAATCGCCGAATTCGGCAGCAACGCACCGCGTCGCTAAAGACGGTGGAGAGATAATTATAATTAGGCACGATATGCAATGGGGCAGTATAAATTTCCACCCTTGCACTACGCACACACAGCGGAGCGGCAACGGTTTGATTTGGCCTCTTGATGCGGTTTATTTATTTGTTAACTTTGCGCACCCGAGCCTTGTGCCGCCGTGTGTTGATACTCGGGCGACTGACTCTGCGCAACCAGAAGGAGACAAATTAATTCCACAACCGGTGACAACGGGCTCCGTTCAAAGCAACATTGTGCCGCGCTGCAATGCGTCTTCCAGCCGGCAAATGCATCTTTAAATCGAGAGAAAAGGGAAAAGTTTTTAAATCCAGTTTGCTGTCTGCTAGTGACATCTTCACTGCAGCAGACAGGCTCTGGCCGCCATGAGACGGTTTTTTCGAGGAATTATTTATGGAAATTTGTTATTAAAAGGTTGTTTCGTATAATGAGATTACATTTTCGAACTGCTTTCCGGTTGCGACTACCGATAATGGGCGGTGTCGGTGGGTTTTGAGTTGGTTTCGTTTTGTTTTGAGCTGTTGGCGGTGCAATGCGCGTTTCACCTTTTGATTGGAACGTAGTTTTGGAGGATTTTTTACGAGTATAATTTGTCGGTAGTGCTGTGCTGGTTGTAGTTAGGTGTGACATTCACACGAGTGATAATATCGCGTTGGTAAACTGGATTTCTCTTGCTACTGCTTTTTAAGCTTGTCCATAAAATTAAGGAACTATTGATTTTGATTCATTAGAATTATTATTTTATAGTAGACTAGAACGCGATTTGGCGAGGTAAAGGCGGACGAGCAAGTTATAATCAGAGAGAGTGCACAGGGCTCTCACTAATAACCTAATTTGGGCCGGTCTGGTGGTACAGTCGTCAACTCGTACGACTTAACAACATGCCCGTCATGGGTTCAAGCCCCGAATAGACCGTGCTCCCATATGTAGGACTGACTATCCTGCTATGGTAGCAATAAGTCATTGAAAGCCAAGCTCACTTCACTAGTGGGTACAGACAGGCCTTGACCGACAGCGGTTGTTGTGCCAAAGAAGAAGAAGAAGAAGAAGAAGAAGAAGAAGAACGCGATTTACCCGTTGAAAGTAAGGATGCTACAGGTCGAGAGTACTTTCACAGTCAGATAAGGGACGGTTTCATGCAAAGTATTGAGCTAAAAATACAAAGTTTCAATATCAATAGCAAACCACAACCATCATTGCGACCAAAATTAGAGCCATGAATAGACAATGTTAAAAAGAATTTACATGAAAGTCATTCCATATTGGTTTATAGAATGTTTTATGGCGCTTTTGACTATCTAGATTTCATATATACGTCTGTCTGTCAGATATCTCCCAAATATAAATACAAGATGTAATGTAATTTAATGTTGTACGAGCACTGAAGAAAAATGCCCGAAAAATGTAAATTGCATTTAAAAAAGGAAATATTTACATAATTACACAACGTAACATTAATAACATTAATCTCCAAACGTCTCAATCGTATCATGTAAAAGATAAACCAGCGGTGTAATTTGACTCCCCCGATTAAGCTTACGTGCCAGCACCCATTTGCGTCTATGTAAAATGCGTTCACCCATCGCCTTATCACCTTCATCAACAGCTCACAGCCTTCACCCTTCCAACGGCCGTCGATAATCTACAGCGGCCCAAAGAAAGCTCATCTCGTTGCTTAACTGCTTGTAGCGAGCAGCGGCACACAAAAGCCCCAGCAATACACACCAATAAATCCGATATCGTGCACTGAGCGTCTGAGGGGCGGAAGCCTCGAACAGCGGCATAAAGCAAGCAAAGCAAGAAATCTCCTTCCACCATCCACTACCAGATGGGGCATCAAAGGCCGGATTGCCGCCTGTCACACTTGCCAGCCCAATCCCAAGCCTCCTCTCGCCCTTCGGCCCCTCCCTTCTCCCTCTCCTACGAGCAGCGCGCGATCGATATCGCGTCGAGTTTTCGGAGCCGCGATCGCTGTATCGGTAATCTATTATTTATACTAAAATATGTCATGAACACGAGTCCCGCCGAGGGACATTCAAATATTTATGTTGACATTTTTGTTTCGTGATAAGCTTTGCCGCTCCCCACCATCCTGGTCCCGTCCCGTGCGACCCCGCTGGTACTCACCTAATTCCCGCTTTGCTGTCGTTCAGCCGATCGGATCAGGGCAACTGGCAAACTGGGGTTGGAATATCATGTTGGAATATTTTTCATCCCCTGCCTGGGGCCGCTGTAGGAGAGCCACACTCACTCAGAAAACGTTGCCAGTGCTGCTCCTGTCTTTGTGCGCTGGAATCGATCTTCGGAAAGATCGTCTCAGGACCGTCTCGGCACGGTGAGCGAGTTGGGCAAGGCAGTTTAATCTGTTTCTCAAATTGAGTGGATTATAATTCGACTTAATTCCGCCTGACGTACACGTCGCCCGCCCGGTCCCTTTCCTTTCTTCGCTTGCACGCCGTTCCTTGCCGCCACAAGATTTGCCCCGTTTTGGGGTTGGATGTTCCTGGTCGGATCGGAGTGCCTTTGATAAAAAAGCAGCCAAACAAAGCAGGGTGAGGAAGCCCGTTCCCGTTCGAGAGGTTTGCATGTAATGCAGATAAGGACATACGCCGGTGGTTTGGAGGTGGGGATGTGGATTTGATGGATCTAATTGTTTCTTTTCTTCGACTTTAATTTGTTTCGGTATGAAGCTAAAGAGACGTCGCCCTGATGATCCTTCCCGTTCGCTTTTCATCACCCGCCCGAGTTACCGAGGACACGGTTACGGTTCCCAGCGTTGGGCGGCGTTTCGATGGACAGGTTTGAGGATTTTGTGTGTGTGTGTGTTTACGTTCTGGGTAGGATTGCTTCTCCAGCTCTGGCCGTAGATTGGAGCTTCAAGTTACTACGCGGCTTGCCCGTTGAACGCATTTGGTAGCGATGCAACTGTCAGACGGTTGTGCTTACGAGGCCGTACTGAAGACACGGCACGGATGGTAAATAAATTAATTCAATCACCAACCAACTCCAATCGTGTCCGATCCGGCTGGTATGACATGGACGCGATGAAAGATGTCGCTGATGTTGGCAGGCGGATTAGGCCGCAGCCGATCGGTATAAATGTATATTGCAAGCGAACGCAAGGAAGCTTCCATGTCCGGTGTGATCGTAAAACAAAACACAAAACAAAACAAAGCGCTGGCATCAAACCCCTCAGCAACAGTGGTTAATCGCAGTTTGCACCAACACGGCACATGTTTGCAATAAATTAAAAGCGGAAATAGATTGTGTTTTTTCTCAGCTCAGCTTCTCTTTCTTCGAAACAATTTGCCGTGGTTTATTTGTGGCAAATCAACAACCAACAACCGAAAACAGAGTTGTATTTATTTGCTCAATACTAACAACATCCTAACCTCCCTCAAAATAACCCCCTATGCGCACGTGTTACGGTACAATAACGTTTTACTGCTCATGAAAGTTTGATTTCGTGCGTTGGGGGAAGTATTTTGAGAAGCGTTTTTCAAAACGCTCTGTTCCACGTCGTCGCCAAAACTGTGTTTGGTGTGAAACATGGAAACTGGTTTTATGTATTATTAAGCCTTTGCATGCATCCAGCGTGCTGTGTTGTCAGGGCTGCTTACGCTGGAAAAAGCGGAAAGCCGCACTCTGCACAGTGCAGGATTGCGATCTTAATTTCATAACTTCTAATCCCATAAACATGTCGTAACGTTGTTGGGTGGATTTTTCCCCGTGCTTTAATTTGTTGCTTTAAGCTTCCAGTGCCTGCTACATGCCGCTCGGGACCTTCGCGTTGCCGGAAAGCATAACAGCATCGAACGCGCTCTACGCTAGGCGTGAATCTGTTAAACCTTTCGCAGTTTAAACGCACGCCCCACCTCACATGACTGATCACTCTGCGCACAGTTGGAATTGCAATCGCGGGCTGGATTCCGCGGCAAGACGCCACTTTGTTTATGTTTGTAATTTGTTGATCGTGTAGCTATCATTTACGGTTGCTTGGTTTTGGGACAGGATAGGGTTTTTTGAACTCCGTCGTTTGAGAGAGACATTTTTAAATGTCTTTATTGATGTATGTTTCTTTTTTTAGAAGCTTATAGCGTACCTAATATCTACACGTCTTTCAATCTACTCAACTTTTATCATTCTTAATTTTAAAGGCATATCGCCCGTGTAATTCACGTTATCAAGGATGTTAAGTTAGATTCTTGTTTAGATTCTTATTATGTTGTTTAGTTGTTTAGATTCGTATTATGTAAATTCGTAAAAATAGAATAAATAGATATATTTAGAAGAAGATAATAGAGATAGAATTATTTTTATTTATTTAGAATTTAGAATTAGAATCTGTTTTATTATGAAAATGTTAGAATCTGTTTTATCATGAAAATGTTAGAAACCCAATAATTCAATATAGTTATTTTACATGAAAACTATTCATCCTCAAATTGCGTTTTATAAATGTGTCTACTTTAATTCACTATCTGTAGACGTCTCTTTACAAGTAAGAGATTTTTAAATACATGTTTTACATAGACGAGAACCCTAGTGTGCAGACCAAATGTAATATACCGATAATTATCTGGGTCTTTTAGCTTCAACAATGGAGACATTTTTTTTTCGATGCACTTCCTTCATATCGCATCAAGCCATTACTCTGTACAGAGAGAAATCAATGAGATTTTATGCTACCCCGTGATTTTGGTCCCCAGTCGTCCGTTCGTCTGTTGACCTCTGCTCGACCAAATCGAATCACCGTCATTTCTAACCAACTTCCTATCATACTGGACCACACTCTAGGCCCATTTTCTTGATCGAAGCACTTTTGGCCACAACAATCAGCTAATTGAATTTCCATTGACCGACCTAACGTGCACGGCGAACAGCCACAACCGAATCTGATCAGTGGTGGTTTACGGTGGTTTCTATTATGCTAGATGACGGGGGCCCCGCATCGTACATCGAAGAAATGCTGCATTATGCTGGTACGGTGGTGCGCCTATGTCCGGCCAGAGAGTGGACAACATCTGATCTGATCGCTCTCGCTCTCTCTCTCTTTCTCTCTATGGCACATCCAAGCACAGCCGCTACCACGCTTTGCCGCGTTTGATTCTAATGATTCTGAGGTCAAAATATTTACCACTTGACCCTTAACTCAATCAGCCTGTTGTACGTGGGTTTCAATTGTGGACTAATTCTTGGACCGGCCGATCACCGGCGACGATGCGAAGATGCTACGAACGGTAAAGTACTACACATGCAAACCCTGCGTCGCGGTACCTCGGTAAGAGTGCTTCAGCGAGTGCGCGTGTGTGTCTTGACACTTGCCCGACCAGCGTCTGTGTGTGGAGTAAGTTGATTCGGTCGTTACGGTTCCTGCATGCCTACCCTGGGCCAAGTAATCGCCATACATCAACGAGATTGATAATGGTCCAGCAGAATCGGACCGGAGTGATGATACCCCGTGCTTCTGTTGCACTCCGATGTATGATTGTTCTTCGGCAAGAAGCTCCATTTGCCACTGTGTCAACTGTCCCATGGCCATGAATGATTGGGAAAACAGATCGGAGGAAGGAAGAAGGGGATTAATTAAATTTAATTGCACTGTACGGTGCGGAATATAAACTTGAGTTAGAAGTGGTCCAACGGCAACGGCAACGTATGCCTTGAGATGGGAGTGTTTGGAGGTTTTGGTTCCACTGTTGGGCAACATTCGTTACGCGATAGACTTTAGTCTGGTGGCAGTCTGAGGGCAGACGGAGTGCGTGGAGGTAGAGAACCGATCGGACTCAGGGTTAGGTCAGCATGTCAATCGAGTAATTGAGTAATTGTTGACTTGTGTGTTGTGGTCTAGTGTTGTTTTATTTGCTTTTGATTTGCACTTTGCTAGTGGGATGCACTGTACGGATGTTGATGCAGACAAGCCACGGCATGGTTTTTTGGAATTCTCTTCAATAGTACAATTTTTTTAAAATGTATTTTATATGCTAAGGTTCATATGAATGAAAGACATCGTTTACACATGAAACAGAAGCACAGATATTCTATACTTTTTATTTAATATTTTCCATATTCCCAGATTAAGCTGATGACAGCAGCATCAACCCAATTCCCATGGATCGGGGCATGATTTATAACCTGCCTAGTGAAGACCTTAGCTCAACGGACGAGTGCCTCTTCCCATCCATTCGATCGATCCGGTGCTGGTGCTGGGTAATGGTGGAATGTAGTAACCCCAGGAAACCCTGTCCCCAATCCTTTGGCCGGTAGCTTGCGTTGGCCGGCAAGCCCTTTGATCACTAGCTTTTTTGGGAAGCGAAGGTGGGTGATTAATTATGAGCAGTTTGGATCAGCATGCTACGAAAAGAAAGTAGCCGTTTTCGTTGATTGAGCGAAAGTACTGTGATGCTGGTCGGCTATTCCCGCGTGCGTGAAAGTTTTGTCCTCTTGTAGTGCAAACACTATATAGCGACCGTTAGAAATAGGTGGAATCTTGAGCTTCTTTGTGATGTAGGACGGCATAAAAGGACAGTTTTAGGCACCTTACATAACGCTGTCTAAAAACGATACACGCGATCTCTCAGACAGTGAGTAAAAAAATGGGATAAAACAACAGACACCGCCGTCCGAAATTGGATACCGTTCGTGTTGGTAGCGCGCGAGTCACCGAGGCACGTACCGTGACGTTTGTTTTTGCTACAAAGTAGAACGTACAGCGGACATCCTAGAATCGATCCCGCCTAGATCCGCTCCGGAGCTTTTTGTCTATTTTGGAGATGGCATTGAGCCTTCGAGTTTAGTTTTTGTTTGCTGGACGGAGAAAAGTTCTGGGCTAGATTCGGATTGACACACGTCCCGACGCAACTGACCAATGTTTTCGGAGTGAACGGGTCGAGAAGTATCGTGTTACCGTGGGTTACCTCACAAGATCTTTCTTCGTTCACCCCCATCTTTCGATTCGATACCGCGAGACGGCCCAGAAGGCTCTAAATGCTTGCCCTCATTTGGGTAATTGCTTATGTTTGAGTGGGTTTTCTTCTCCCTAATTTAATGGGCGGTCCCGACGGCCGATCGATCTATGACAGTTTACTCTTTCTATTACCGTTATCTAATCGATCTAGGAGCGACTAGCGACGCCGGCGCAAGTTTTTGTCACGTGCAGTGGCTCGTCTAGGAGCGCAGATTGACAGATTTTGCTTTTAATTTTTTTACCCCTGTAGTTCCGCGTCGAAGGTCATGCCACCCGGAAAGGTGTACCGATCGTAATTCTTGAGCCACACAAAGAAGCCCAAGAATGCACTGATTCTAGGAAGTGGATGTTTCCATAATCTAGGACTTTTCCTAGTGCCGAGTGTCCACAGTAACCTAAAAAAACACTCTAAAAATTACCATCTGGAAGAAGCGCTAATCGATTCTAACGGCAATTTCTCGGCTCTCGGGTGGTAACGGATGGTCGGTAGGAAACAGTCTATTTTTTTTTGGCACGCATTTCTAACTCTTTCAAAACTCGGAACACCGAGCCACAGATGGTTTTGCCGCCGGTGGCGTGCTGTTTCGATTGGGCACGATCGTGCTTTTAGCGACTGACCCTGATTTGCTGCATTCCCGGGCTTCGTCTTGGCGCACGTCATGTTGTGCCGATCGAACCGATGATTTATCGCAGTGCGTTCCGCATGGCCGCTCTGGTAGGCTTTTCCCCAAGCCAGGCTTTCAATTTGTTGTGCAGGGCAAAGTAAATAACCACGCAAGGCTGGCCGAGCAAGAACCTGCAAGCTTACGAGGCGTGAAATGGCTCGCGTGGTGTGAAATGTAATTTCGTTTCGAAAGCGCCCAGTAGCCAGTTAGTCGCGACTAGAAGCTTCTGGGCACGCGAGATGGAAAGCGCTGTATGTGCGCGCGCGCAGTATGATCGATCAGAGTATGCGGGGCCGATCGCGGGGATCGATCGATTCCTGGAGTCCTGGGGCGAAATTAACAACCATCGGTGGAAAGTTTGACCGTGGCGTAGGGGGAGTGAAAAGTGAATTAAAATGAGTTTCATCACGCACCCGGTGTGGAGGGAAAGGTGGTTTTAGTTGATGTCGGATAGTTTGGAAAGATAAATATTTAAGTGAAACAAGAAGAGAAGACGAAAACTTCCGTTAAAGTGTACGAGGATTACGGTAGATGAACTATATTGTGGTTTCAAGCAACATGACAGCAACGTCTTAGACAGACGAGCACTATAATTACGGTCAAGTAAACCACAATCATAATAATAGTGCAACTTCCGCTCATCATAAATTAAACTGATCACAAAGTCAATCGAACGACGCTTGTTGCAACTAGCACAGCACGATGTGGCACAAAACTACACGGCCACGCAAACATCTGCACAGATTCTCACCAATTATATCCACACAGGACCATCCAAACGGATGGTTTGTTTGAAAAAATATTTACATACACAGCGGAACAGGACATGAGCCGAGGACTCAAAACACAGCCACACACGCGCCGCGGAAGACAGCGCAAGCTGATCGTACATATTTAATGGGGAGGCTCTTTCTTCGAACAATCAATTTTCCAGCACCCAGCACTGTAATTACCTGGCTTCGTTAATATTTTGTTACCAAACATAGGCGTAGGTGGTCGTGACACGCTGTCCCATCTAGGTGGGTTCCGTGAGGTTTTTTTTTCACCTAAATTGCCACTATTTGTGTGGTTCCTTATGCACCCTTTTACGCATGGGGACAGTTAGTCGACCACACCGAGGAGTGAATGGGATGTAATTTCGTCCCTATTTTCTTTGCCGATGGTCGTGGAGCAATTGGATTCCACTTGTTTTATAGTGATAGTGACACAAAAACTAGTGAGGAAGACATTGTTTGATGTTTGATGTCCTGCATGGGTAGATCAAACGGTCAACCTGTCTGTTGTAGTGGTGATTGTATGGACTACTTTCCATGGGAAACACGTCCTGCTCCCTTTTAGACGATTATTGATCGATTTAAAGCTATTCATTGCTGGTTTGATGTAATTGCCGTGCTGTCGTCACTGAAAGGTCTTCTGTTTGCGGCTAGATGATACGCCGATTTACTTCAAAATGAAAGGGTTACATCCAGGTTTATTGTTGTGGATGTGGTAGTTGTGAAGAAACAAAACAAAATAATGGACATACCATAGTTGTTAGGTAGAGACAAAAATAATAAATGAGATTTTTTATAAATGTTTTTTATCATAAAAGTATTGAAATTATGGCATGTTTTATGAAGAAACTTCAAAAATACTAAATTTTAATTCCAAATTTTTATCAACCAATTGAAGAAATACTTCTGTAACCAATAAAATTAGAGTCGGAATTCAATAATTAAATCCATTATAGGGGCCCCTTTACGATTCTAGTCAGTTTTTTGTATGAAGTTTGACAGTTGGAGGCTGAAATCATGTAAACATCCCATACAGAGCCACACATAAAACTTGCCTGCAATTTTCAGTCAAGATTATTCTAGCCTCAAAGCTAGAATTAGATACGAGTGCCTGCTCGAAAAAATGGCAAAACAAGGTACACCACATTTATTCCAAGGTGCATTAAAGAGATCTGGTGAAGGAATCCAGTGGCATGGCATGTTTTTTATAACCAAATTTGAATATCACTTTTTGACAGGATGGGTGAAAACTTTTGTTCAAACAAGCTTTCTGGATGCATGACGAATACACAAATCACTCTTAAAATGTTGATTAAGAAGCAGAAACAATAAAAATCTAAATACATACACCTTGGGATAAGCCCACCTGTATATTATACCCACTTAGATAGCTGCTCGAAAACTGCTATACAATGCAAACAGCTGACAGGCTGAAATTTCAGCATAAGAACTTAAAACGGAAAGGGCCCCATAGCTGGCTTTTCAAAGAAGAAGTTTATGAACTAAAATTATAACTATATTAAACTGAACCAATGATTGGTGGTATCAATCGTTTATTTTTTCAATTCATTACAAATTGCCGAACCAAACGATAACATTTATTACTATAAATGTCCGTTTATAGTGCATATGTTATTAGATGTTTAGCTTCAGTAGGGCTTTGTAGCTATATAGCTGCTTTAGCAATTATCGGTTTAAATCCTGCAATGCACCAACCATTTTGTACTTATTTATTTATTTTTATTTTTAATTAGATTCATAACGGCTCGTTGTGTACTTACTTCTCATCAAAATCTCAAACCCATTTCCCGATCGCGGATCAATCGATGATAAAAATTAATTCACAAACTGTTTTTTGTGATTGTGTGCGCTCAAACTTCTGCGCTCGAAATTCAACCTCCACCTTTCGGCGTTCACATTCACCAGGCAAGCAATCACTCACCGTCTTTCCCTGCTGCAAACAAGACCCGTACCCGAGATACGGATCGATCGACAAATGAAATGAAAACGAAAATCAAAGTATCATCAGCGACAACCCGCCAAACAGAAGATGAAAGCAAGGCCCGTGGCGGCTTCTTCAAATGGGACGGTCTTCGCTGGCGTCTCTCGCATTGCTGCCAGGGCAGTTTTGCATGCCAGTTTGTAGCAGTTTGAGCGAAGGCGGGTAAGGGAGTTAAGTTTCTTGCTTTTACACCATTCCACCCGGTTCTCGGGGAACTGATATTTGGGCAGACGTAAATGTAACATCTTCGCAACATTTCACTTGCCTCTCGGACGGAAGCTTCCAATTCCTTTTCTCCACCGCCGAATGCCGGGCGACCTTCTCGCGGGTGATCGTCGATCCGATGGTTTTGCAGGGTCGTGATACAGCATGGGGGAAGCACCGGAAAGCACCGGCAGGTGGTGACGCGAAACTTGTTCAATTTCAAATCATTTCAACCGCCCGGTGGCACGCCCTCCCCCAAACCCGGTCGGATGCGCCAACCCTCAAGTTTGTTTTCATTTAGCTCCCGCGATCGGGCGCACGATTAATTTCTCATTTTCATCTTTTGATCTGATATCAATTAATCTAAACTTGCGAACGATCCTGCGGTCTGTTATGCGTAAAAGGGCACCATTCCCTCCCCCTACTGGTAGGTTGGCGAGTGGGGGTATGCTGGGCGAAAAGCAAAATGCGACTGTGAAATGTACACGAATCTTGTGAACGGTTTGTGCCAAGGAGAGAGAGGATAGTCGTTAGCTTTGAGGCATATGTAAAGGGCATGTTGAATGTGTTCGATTAAAGAAAAGTTCTTGTCTGTCTGTCAGGTGTATGTTGGCAAGTGTATAGGGAGTAGAAAGTGGATCATGAATACACTAATTACGCAATCAGTATGCAACATTTAAACTTGTTATCAACCAGATATTATTACATGCTTATCAAGATTGGAAGATTCCAAGATTTGAAGGTGAAACTGTGCTTACTTAAGTCATCATGTCTTTGGATATAAACAGATTTTAACTAAAAATAATATCAATTCACAGTCATATTTCTATTTCAATTTCTTTCAGATTGATTTGAACTCATCTTCCATGTAGGTAGGTAAAAATTGTTACAAACAACTTTGAACTGGTTGGAGGAGCTCAACCAATAATCGTTCAGCTCTGGATGACCACGCTTACTCTTCAGACTGACCGATCGATAAATATTGATGTCAATCTTGATCACCATCGTCCGCGATTGTTTATGCGTACACTCACACCGGGTGGGGTACCCAACATTCCCCCAAACCCAACCCGCACCGGTGAAAGGGTGTCGGTAAGGTAGTTAGTAGTCGGCATCAAAAACTCCCGACTCAAAACTTTTAACCCCTGCCATCCATCCATCCAGCCGCTTCCCTGTGTGCCAAACGTATGCCCGCGCTCAAAAGAAGCTGCTGAGTCAGCGGGTTCCAGCTGGGGCGGGGGAAGAGCATCGGGAGTGCGCGTTCGAACTTCAGATTGATTTCCGATCGCGATGATCGCGATCGAAAAACGTGACAGGCACGCGGGTTGAAGGCATGAGAGATGGGCGAGCACACACACACACACACACACACACACACACACACACACACACGAGCAGCGTGCATGAAGCGGTCGAAGATCGCATCTAGGAAAGCAAAACATGCCGCGCTTCCATGTCGAGCAGAACGTTAAACACTGCAAAATACACTCCGGCCGGCGTTTGGAAACGTAAATAAGACGCCCTCTTTTTGTAGCTTAAAGAAGAGGTGGGAATGGAGGGGGAGGAAAGGGACAGGAGCGTTATCGTCGATGTAAAAGATGGGTAAAGTTGTGCCGGCAGTAGTAGTTTGGGTGTTTGATCTGACGAGCAACCTGCCGTGATGCTGCACACAAATGAGACTCGGAAATCATTGACATGTGATGTCGCTGGAATCATTCTGAGTTTAAGATAGAGAGAGAAAAGAAAGAGAGAGAGAGAAAAAAAAGAAAGAGAGGAGCATTCTGATTTACATGTGCGTGTTTCGGTGCATCGTGCAAAGTGCAACTGCATTTCCAAATGTTGAATTGTTTTTGCTCCCTTGTACAGTAAACGTTCACACGATAAATAAACTGCAGACCGCTGTGTGAGGCTGTTTTCCCCGTTTTCTTTCCATTCGCATTCGCATTGCATTTGGTTTTGGGCGCAAGATTTGTTGACTAATTGATTTTTTTTCGCGAGCACTGCAATAGCCTCTTCTAATTCCATCGAAATGCTTACACACTCAACCGGGCGGACGTCGTCTTGTTGGGACTCATTGCCCATTGCACTTCGTTCGCTTGAATTGCTTTCAATGATTGCTGCCTTTCAATAGAAGCATCCTTTTTTTTGTTGAAAACAAACGTGAATCGATGGGTGATTTAAATTTGACGCACACGGAACCCAAATTAATCGTCCGCAGGGGTAGTTCCCAGGCTGGCCAGGACCAAAGAATTGTACAACGACACCAAAAAAACGAACCCTCCCAGAATGCACTTCTTTCAAAAGGAGGTCGATTCACTTCTTAGCTGATGTTATACCGTGCCTTTAGAAGTGTTTTTTAAATCAATTGTCCATTGTTTTCGCGAGCCGTTGAGCTTCGATGATCGGCGAGAGAGAAAGATTGTTCGCTGGCTGAGGGTTTTTAAATTAATAATCCCAAGAGGGAGACACAGGCACTGCCACTCGTCTGGATCACTTTACCGGAAGCGCAGCACCGGGCGTTCTTGGGAGTCAGATGTTGGATTCAATAATAACAAGAAGTGTGGTGGAAATTTGGCTTTATTTGGGTAGTTTAAGGAAGAAAGAATTGTGGTATTCGCGCGCCAATTCTCAAACAATAAGGAAATCGTACTGTTAGGGAGACATCAGATGGTTTGTATTTCCTTTGAGGAAAGGACGAAATGAATGGCGATGATTGCAAAACAATCTAAGAAATGAGGTGTAACCTAGGGAGGGCTCTGTTTGACTACAACGGTTCGCCTATTCAACCAATTATTTTTATCGAAAGCCAAGTAATTTACCGTGTTTCTATTGTGTAAATTTAAATGCCCTTTAAAATCATCTAATGAAGCAGATTCTTGTGGCTTTGTTTGCGTTTTTAAATTCCTCTACCAGCTCGGCAAATATAAAGCATTTATATCTGATGGCTTCTAAAAAAAAATATGAATAGTGCAGTGATCATAACGAATACATTAGATCTTAAGTTAATTGCTATGGCAAAGATTAAACTACCTTTAATGTTTATAAAATGTGCTCACGTGTATCATAAAACGTGAGTTCAGAGTTCCATTCGACGATCAAGAGCAACAACTATTTCTAGTTCAATATATCTGATGCAAAGTATCTTGAAAAGACATCGCTTTAATGCCTTCTACTAGATCTTGACGCAAAACATACAAATCATCAGCCAAGCCCAACTTCTCCATTCACTCCTCGTTGCAGTGACCGGATGTTTATCGTTGCCTTTTCGTGGATCAGTTGAAAGAACATGTTTCAACAACAATTGAAGAATTAACTTATGAATGCATTCATGCGTCTCGATCTAGATTAAGTGTTCCTTGCCTTTCGTCCCGAGCTGATCCAAAAGCAAACCCCGAAAAAGAAAATCTCACTTAATCAAAACTGTGTCCGCAACGGAACTGTGTGTTCGTTTCGTGCACCAGAACGGAGCAACTCACAATTAAATCTTCCCCAAAATGTGTTCCTCGCTAGACTTTATGGAGCTCCGATCGTATGGCCTCCAGACAAGTCCAGCACACGCACTTCTCGCAAACGGCAGTTAACTCCCGCGTGTTTGCAGTCGTTTCGTTTCGTGTGTTGCAACATGGCTCAATTATGACGTTCATTTGCATAAGCGGCTTCCTGTCCTGTGTGTTCCGAAAAAAAAAAATCGCACAATCCCACACAGCAACCACAATAACATCCCGTTTGACCTTGCGATTTCCTTATTTGTGCATCCAGACGAAGACACTGCTTGCTGGTGGCTGCTCTCAATTCCAGAGTGTGCGAATGGTGTGCCCGCCGCGTCGAATCTGTCAATAGTCGTCGGCGGCCGGACAACTGGCAAGTTGGCACTGATCTTCAAGACGGAAGAAATTGATTGGTCACCCGTCTTGAATGCTTCCTGGCCGGTTGGTGAGAAAAAAAAGAGAGACGTTGGCCACCCAACTTCCGTCAACACCGTGGGACGAAGATGTAAAGTAGGGTTAAGCATTATCCGGTCGGTGCTTGGTCGTGCTTGTACTTGAGGAAGCGCGTTCGTTACGCGTTCTTGGGCCTTCCCTGTGTGACATGAACTTACACGAATCAGTCGGTCAATTGAATAATTTGACCTTTTCTTACCATGCTTATGCTCATCTGCCCCGCAGCGGCCGTATCGGTCACAATCTTGACGCACAGGCCGGTGGGGATATATGTTTTTGTATAGCCACATTTGGATTCTCTTTAAATTAATCGCGACTGCAATTTACGCATCAACGTCCTCCGCAAATGTACACGTTGCGGTGTGTGTACTCGCACACAAACACGAGTAGCAGCAGGTACTGTCGGCAAGTGCAGGCATTATGGGACAATGCCTCCAAGTGTCATGTGGGACCAGTTAGCAGGCTTAGTAGGTCAGCGCAGTGCGCAGAGTGTCGCGTGGCGCGTTGATCAGTGCCGAGAAGTGCTGAAGTACAGCGGGTAATGGTTTGTTGGAGCTCGTAAATGTGTGACGGCGCAGGCCGGCCTGACATAAGGGTGACATCAATTGTTTTTGTGTCTTTTATTTTTCTCATAAATCAACTGCAGCGCAACAACTACTTAAAACCGTGCCAATCGTTTGCTCTGCATCTACCTACGACGAATGCATTCCGAATGAGGATGATCATTGATTGGCACGTTTCTCACGTCACTTTTCCTTGAGCGAGGGTTGCTTTTTCTCGGGATTGTATAAACCCTTAAATCAAGCACGTTATTCTCTCGCTCTTTTTTTTTCTTTCTTTCTTTTTTTTCTTTCTCCTTGCTGCAAACTAATTCTGCGGGCGATTTTCCTCCACGCGTTTGTGCACAGCAGGTCACTTACAAGTGCCACGAGGTTCCGTGTGCCGCAAAACCGAGGGAACGCACAGGCAACCGGGAATCGGCGGACCGCACGCGGTGTACGATCCGGCGGTAGGAAAACTGGGCTGCAGGGTTTCTCCGGGCACCAGATTCAAGTATCACTTACCGTAAGTCACCCCGCAGCAGGAGGACACATATTACACGCGAGGGGTTCCGCGGGAAAGAAATCCACCGCTCACCACACGGTTACGAATTTCTTCGGCTTTGAATGTGTGAATGTGTGTGTATGTGTTCGGGAAATTGTCGCATCTTAACGCCACCTAAATTAGGATCTCGCTCCGGGCGACCATCGCAGAAGGAAGCGATCGGAAAGCATGGTGAAGTGGCGTGAGACGCAACAAGACGCAACATTCGCGCGACCAGCAGCTTTTCCCGCGCCACAGTGCGCCACTCGAGTGGAGGAATTTGTTGGAAAATATTGTACCATTCGCACAGGGAGTTGTTGAGAGTGCGTGTGTTTGTGTGAGAAAACAAAAATGATATATTTTATTGTATAATGTAAAATAGTTTCAACTCATACATCGTAGTTTAATATAGTTAAATGAGTCTTTTTTTCAGTTGTTGATAAATCACTATACTATACACTATAATTAATCAACAGTTGTCTTTAACGCCCCAAGATAAGGCAGCATTTCTCAATAATTTCTTCTAAAACGTCAGTCTTGTCATTATAAGTCAATCTAAACATGTTTTTCATGTTTTCTGAAACTGTATAGCCTAATATTAAATTAAGACGTATAAATTAAAATATTTCAAATGTTATCATTATTACGAAGTAAAAATTATTATAACGAATCATTATTGAAGTAAAAAAAAATATTGATCTGAAGTATTGAAAATTTGTATATCATAGGCTAAATTTAAGAGTAACGACTAAAATCCATGTAAATTATTTGAATTTATACTTCATCCTTGACTTAAACAGTGTTATGTTAAGTTTTCAATGAATTTTCATGCTTTATTTACACTTACTTTTACAGATTCACTTATTTATATTTCTATTTTATAGGAGAAGATAGACCAATCCTATTGAAGACATTAAGTTCTTCCGAAACACTCGGATCCTTCTGAATTCAAAACATATCTCAACACAGGACAGCAACATCTAGGGAAAGCCTCTGTTATTTGTTTACCTACCACAAGCAATCAACGTCTCTAGCACATCGTCTTTCGTGTTTTTTTTTTCATCTTACCACCAAATGAAGGAAGCACTCATTGCCCTACGACTATGACGACGATTATTATGAGAGACGGTTTCCTTCGTTAACTCTCGCGGCACCGCACGCCAAAACTCAAACAATTCTACCCAACGTTAGCACACACCACTGCCACAGTCCCCAACACAGGAAGCCCTTACCACCGATTACATCCAACGGCGGGTGAGATTTGCCTCCTAAGCATTAATCGGCTCATCGCACGTCACTGACCGAGCGGTCGCGGGTGATTCTCCACGCTTCCCGGTGCGCGTAGGCTTGCCCGTTATTGCATCAAAACGGCATGTCTTTCTCCTCCCTGGTGCTTCCTTTTGCTTTATGTAGATGCGTGGTGCAGAACCGTGAAATGGAATCATCCGTTTCAATTAAGTTGGTGGTGGGATGTTTTGTCTCCGAGCGTACGTGAATTTTTCGGCCCAGACACTGGTCCAGACGCTAAGCTCTTTGTAATGGATTGCATCCCTAAAATCCGCCAGGGATGGGTTTGGCTTAATTTTTGAATTTTTAAACATCAAAAACAAGCTGACTCAAGTTGTGCAATATGTCGCCGTATTAAGTGCCGTGACAAGAAGTAAAACAAATCATCACAAAATTCCTTTCTCCTGTCACGAAAACAAGCGTACACTTTTCAATTGCGGAGCCAATAAAATGCACGCTAAATGAGGTCCCTGCTCTTGCGCCGGTGTGCGGCAACTTCAGGTTGGTTCCCTCGGTCTTCGATCGACTTAATAAGAAAATTGTAAAGCAGATTAAGTGCTTCTGCGTGGTTTGTTTACGCCCGGCCACAAGTGACTCAAGTAACCGTCTCTCTCTCATTCTCTCTTTGGCTCCCCCCGTTGGCTTACAATTGAGCACGAAAATTGTCCTCCCCCCTGGAGGCTTACTGCGTCAAGCCGTCAAACGTTGCGCTGACTTTTTCTCTCTTTACGCCCTTGTCAACGCCTCTGATCCAACGACACTTAAATTGAATAATGACGGGCCCGGGTACGGTCCACTTTCTTCGTTTGTTTGCATACACAATAAATTAAGCTTGAACCAAATACAAAAAACAGCCAACACAACTGTGCGATAGTATCTGCGAAGCATCACTCCAACCAGACGTAAAAATTGACCACACTATGGTAAAACTGTGCGAAACTGTGTGTATGTATGTGCCCCGAAACTGTGTGTGTGTGTCCATAATCTATTTCGCAGTGCACAATGCGTTCACCGACAGCTGCGACAAATGATCAGCGATGATGGCGCGGCGCTGGATGAAGGATGAAACTGTGGCCTGAAAAATGATCCATCCAGACCCATCAAATTATCGGCCTTGCGCAAAAACAAAACAAAACACAGCAACACACAAGGCATCAATCCGGCCAAACAGCTGGCAGGTCGAAAAGCCAAAAAGGGTGGGAAAAGCGGACGGCGGATGGGGCAGGCGCGTTATCATCTTTGCACAATCCGGCCGGCTGTGTGGCGCAACACAGCGCAGCACGTGCTTATCGCGCCTGGGCCTCCGGGTCGGCCCGCCACCAGATGGACCATAATATTTTCGCATGAAAACAATTCAATAAATTTAAATTCGTCTAATGACGCTCTAAAACAGTGGCGTTTTTGCCTTTTGCGCGCGATCTGCGATGATTGTGAGATGATCTTGGCGGCGGCGTTGCTATTTTAAGGCCATGCAGCACGTGGCCACGTTATGGATAGGAAATCTCAAGGGCAATATTTCGGTACAGCTGATAGAAAACACCTGAAGTAGAAAGCTGGTGCTGCAGTTTCAATTAAGTTGTGTCGAGTTGGGTGAGATTTATGTTTCCTTTCCTTCCCGGACAGGTTTAGAAGGAAGCCGACAACGGACTATTACGGAGATGTCAATATTGATGCTTTAATTACGGATCTTGCAGTCGTAAGGATAACGGTGCAACTTCATCCACATTTTTTGACTGAATCCCTCGCAGGGACGCCTTCATTTGTGGGTTGAAACGTAATTAAGTAGTTCATCAAAATAATAACTTAATTCCCTTTGATTTGAGTAGGAAGTTTGAGGGTAGTTAAAATTGATCACCTCCCACCTTGCTGTGTTGTCCTGAAACAGCCAAAAAAATAATTATAAATGGATCTGCTTGAACGACGAGAGTCTCTTGGAACCTCTCGAACGAAATCGTAAAGGAAATTAATCTTTTTCGGTCGGATGTATACCTGTGCTTCTTAACCGCCCTCTTCCTTAACGTACAGTCGTACAGACGTACAGTCCGTACAGTCACAGCACTGCTGGTCAAATGTCATAATATTTCAAACGCAACATCCATGTTTTTAGTTCACCCTAGTGTTTAACGGTGGAAATAAAGTAACCTTACGGCAGGAAGTAGAGATTTTTCTTCTATTTCCTTGTTCCGGCTAAATTATACCAACAATGATCACAACGAAGAAAACAAAAAGAATAATCAAAATCCTTCATCCTGTAGGAAGCCAATCCAATCTATCTTTTGTTTTCTTTCCTCCTCTTCATTCGTCGACAAATCGAGCAAACTCGAACGAGCAGGACTCATCCGTTTCGACCAGGATGTACTCGTTATTAGAACAGGTTGTTGAAATCGCTAATTCATTTGAATCGTCTTTTATGCAAACATGATGCAAGGAACGGAGTGGAAATCGGAACAACGACGCTTGATGGTGTTTGTGTGTGTGAGTGTGTGTGTTTGGATCATTAGAAAGAGATCGTGATCGTACTTGTTCCTGGACTTGAGATGAAGACGTTGAAAGGACATGAACAGAATTTGAATGTAGGTAAAGCAATTATAAGACTGTACAATCATAATCATAGCCGGTCTCGTAGTACAGTCGTCAACTCGTACGACTTAACAACATGCCCGTCATGGGTTCAAACCCCAAATGGACCGTGCCGCCATACGTAGGACTGACTATCCTGCTATGGGAGGAAATCAATTAGTCACTGAAAGCCAAGCCCACAAGTGGTACAGGCAGGCCTTGACCGACAACGGTTGTTGTGCCAAAGAAGAAGAAGAGACAATCATAATCTGAAGAAACAGTTGAGTTTAAATAATGATGTTAAACTGAACTAAGAAAAAAAAGGCAGATTATTATTTGCAAATTTTGCAAAGTCAATATGTTTAGTTCATTTTTACCATTCCAATGACTTAACAAACCTCAAATAGGTGTGAAAAACACATGTAATCAATTACAGAAAATGACGATTCATTTGCTTGTGTGTTGTGTGTTATGTGTTTGATCGTTCGTACACTACACAATACACAACAAATTCAACATTCACGATGAAACAATGCAATTGAATCACTCAAGCCACACACATACACACACACCGGGGACAACTCAAGGTGAAAAGGAAACTATCAATTATTTAACACTAACTCCGCTGTTTTAGCTGAAACTACACCAACCATGACGATGACAGAGTTTTTGCGCTGCCTGTGTTTGTTGTACCTTTCACAAAAACAAATGTTTCATCTAATAAAACTTCACGCCAACGCGCTCTGAATGAGCAAAAAAAAAAAAAAAAACAGCAAAAAACCGCATCAAAAATTGCTCCAAAGACACACAACATGTACCGACAAATGCCGGTACTACGGTGCCATAAAATCTGCATATCCGAAAACGGTGCGCAAAACCACACCGTCCACACAACACAACGTGATATGTTGGCAATAAATTGGTTGTAAAAACAAGCGACAAGGTTAGTATGAAGAGTGTAAAGTCCGGAAAAAGTAAGGCCAGTGCAACACAACAACAAAAAGCGAAGGTCGAGAAAGAACGTTTCTGCCAGCGTGCACCTGAATGGATTCATTTTGTACTCCGTGGGCCGTGTGTTAATTCAAACTGATTCTCCAATTTCCCGACCCCGAGAAAGGAAGGGAGGTTACGTATGTTTCCTGTCAAAATACTTCACACTCCACTCACACACAAACGCTGCGGATGTTTCGCGCCACAAAGCACACAAAACCGTACAAAAGTACGCAAATTCATGCCCCCAAAGAACCGGATAACGAAAGGACGAAACGAGTCGCTCTGAGCTGGCCGAAACACAAACACAAAAAGCGGAAAGGATAATTCACAAACCGAGCAAAGGACTCGGTTTTTCCCCCCCGGGCTGCAGCTTTAACTGCCATTTGGTGGGGCGACCGGAGCATCCGGAAAGGATGAACAGGGAGTACGAAGGAGGAATCACCCTCCGTTTTTATGGTTGAACACGCTTCTCCTCACGCTCCTCCAACTCTTCAGCGAAACTCCGCCAAACCCGACCCTCTAATCCTTGGTTAAATGAGCGAGAAAATAGCATTTGACTGCGCGCTAGTAGAGACAAGGGTGGAGACATTTGGAGCAGTGGGAACGAATTTTCCCACGACCAGTGTTGTAAGGCTTTTTCCTGCCACTTGTTTGCCACCCGCAAATGTGGGTCATTTAGGGGAGTAACGGCATCGGACCAAGGGGAGAACGACAATCAATTTGTCCTACAAAATGATGAACAGTTTTCCAATGCGAAGAGGAACCAACACCGACGGCTTTTCCAGTTTCCCTTTCGATTATTTTCTCAACAACTGTTTTTCACTGTAAATTGAAACGTTTAAGTAAAGAAATAAGGACAAAGAAAGGATTTAAATTTTCTCACCGATAAGCCGTTGCTGCGTGATGACGCAAACAGGGCTGACGGATCAAGAATGCAACCGGAGGACCGGTTGCACTTTTACTATATTTTCTGTTTTCATCTCCAACCTCCACTTCGACTGCGATTTTCTTTTATAATTTATCTCCCTAACTGCGCTATCTATGTACAATTTGTCGCTTACAAACAAACAGTTCTTAAGTGTAACGATCTGTACAGGCAAGACAAAATCTTTCTTCTGCTTCTGAACCGAAGCTTACAGATTTGCTCTAATACTTTCAAGGTTTGTTTCGTTTCTGTTTGAACCGCCCCTAACACTTTTGGTAAATGTGTGTGTCCCTAATTGCTTGCAAACTAAACTAAAATTAACTAAAACATGAAAAACAACTGGTTTCCTTTTCCCCACCCCAACGGTATCCGGTATACATCGTCGAATCGATCTGTACCACCACAGCTTCAGCGCATTAAGTCACAGCATTTAAGAGCGGGGGCAGGGTTTGCCATCTCTAAAGGGGCCACATTAAGCTTTCTTAACAGAAACAATTACGCTCGCCGATCACTATCTTACCTTGCTTAACGAAAAACAAAATCTAACGAATTGCTACTATCACTGGTCAGGCGTTTGCCACCCTTTTTTGTGTGTGTGTGTTTGTGTGTTGCACTTGGCGCGTCCTAGCTTTGGCGCGACACGAGCGTGATCGGTTTGAAAATCATCGGCCCGGGGCCCGTCGGTGACCCGTGCCCGGTCGGCGAGCCCTGCGATGGCAGCGAGCCAAGGGGTGAGTGCTGCGGGTGCTGATGCGGATGGTGCGGTGAACCGGGATGCGTTCCTTCGCTGGCGGTGGGACTTAGCTGCTGCTGCTGGTGCTGCTGCTGAAGCTGATGGTGGGCGGCGGCGGCTGCTTGATGGTGGGCTTGGGCCGCTGCCGCCGCCTGCTGCGCGGCCGCGTGCTGCTGCAGCAGATGCTGATGGTACTGGAGTCTTTGGTAGATCTCGGCCTGCTGCGCCTGCTGTTGGCTGTTGGCCATCGGGGACTGGGGGTGCATCTGGGCGGCGGCTGCCGCCGTAGCCCCCAGCAGCCGATCCATGCCGAACCCGGTCCCGACGGCACCGAGCGGCAGGGGCAGCGGGATCGTTGGCGGTTTCGGCGCCATGCTCGGTGCGTACGGCGAGTATCGGTACATCTGGGCGGCAAGCAGTGCCGTCTGGGCTTGGGCCGCATGGGAAGGATACAGGAACTGGCCGAACTGGGGGTAGCCGAGCGCGGGGAACATTGGACCAACGAGCGATCGCTTGAACGCGGCCAACCGACTACGCGAAGCGGCCGTCGAACGGCGGCGCAACTTGCCGGTCGATCCTCCAATGAACACATCCTCCGCCGACGGGTCCAGCATCCAGTAGTTGCCCTTGCCGGGGTCGTCGTAGTGGCGCGGCACCTTCACGAAGCACTTGTTCAGGCTGAGGTTGTGGCGGATCGAGTTCTGCCAGCCCTGCTTGTTGTCGCGATAGTACGGGAAGTTGCGCATGATGTACTCGTAGATGCCGTTCAGCGTGAGCCGCTTTTCGGCGCTCTGCCGGATGGCCATCATGATCAGGGCGTTGTAGCTGTACGGTGGCTTTTCGTTGCCCTTCTTCTCGCCATCCTTGGCCGGGCTGGATGAGGGACTGCCGCTACCGCTCGCGCCATCGCCCTCCGTCTCGTCCGATTTGTCCTTGCTGCTGCAATCCATCGGGGGCGGCGTGCCCGTCACGTCCAGATCGCTTTCCGTGTCGGTGAGATCGTGATCCTGCTCCTCCGAACCGATGGGCGATGGGCAGGAGTGCAGCGTCGGGGACGGTGTGGGCGACGGGGAGGATTTCATCGTTTCGGGCAGGATCGAGTTAATGGAGAAGTTGGACTTGAGCGGTGCCCGCGCCACGCCGAACATCGTCTGACCGTTCATCATGGTGGGCTCGATTTTAACCATACTTTCAACGACCATCAAAAAGCATTCGCTAAACCGGGGGGTCACACTGGCACAACTGTAACTACTGCAAAACTCTTCTTCACACTTCAGCGAGCTGATCGCTCGACACGTTGTTGTTCGTCTTCAAATCACAGAATCTCTTTTACTTGTGCACAATTTAGTTGGCGTGATCACACTTGATTGCTTGCTTATAATCCAAGTAGCAAACGAAAATTCCACACACAATTTCGTTTTCAATTCCACACACACAATCTCTCTCTCTGTTTTGTTTCACTTCACTAAAAGCGTTCTCTGCACCATGGCCTTTTCTTAAATCACAAAATCAATCCGAGTAAAAGGCGCTGCAAACACTCATTTACTGTTCAATTTCGAAGCGCGGTACGTAGGGTTCGTGATGTGGCACGTTTGCGAGCTAAGGTCGTTCTGAGGCACTGCTTCCCCTCCCGGACGTATTTATACGGCCCCGTCCGGCCAATGGGTTTCGAACGCACACACACCACGACGTTCATTGAACGTCAGCCCCGAACCGTAGCGAGAGGGGTGACTTTTCTACCAATCGTGAGGAAGCTGGGCCAAAAAGGTTCGTTCATAAGGCGCATGGTCAGGTTGGCTCGTTGGTGGTGGTGGTGATGGTGGGTAAGAGAAGAAGCGTAAGGGAGGGTTGAATGAGGGCGTTTTAAGAAGCACACCCCTTTTTGGCCCAAGGGGTCTGTACGGTGGGTATGTACGAGCAGACGGGCAGTTGCCTTGGGCGATCCAGGTACCCAGAAGATGCACCAGAAGGTCCTTGGTCCTTGGAACCAGAGGATGCAGGTAGCGTGCCTGAAAGTTTACATTGAAAAGTTTCATTTCGTCCATGCTTCATCTCACTCACTCTGAGGTTCGTGAAAAGGTAATGAGTGTGAGGGGGATGTTGAAAAGGTAGCAATTGCAGGAAGAGGGGCACTGTGAGGGGGTGTTGTGGGAGGGCAAGAAGTCAAATTCATTCTCGCTGTATAGGTAGGTAAACAGTTTTCAGGATGTACAGGACGAGCATAAGAGAGAGAGAGAGAGAAAGACAGCGAGTCCTACTGGTACATTGAAAGAATTTTGGTGGAAAATGCATCCCGAGTGCATAGAAAGTGCATTGGTTGTGGAAATGGAGAAAACTGTGTGTGCGTGTGCACAATTTTCACCAAACAAACACAGCAGCCATGTGCACAAGCAGTGTGCGTGAGTGCAGTCTCGTTCACCAGACTCCGCCCTTGCGTCCCAATTTGCCGGAGTGGGGAGAAGCGAGCAAGCAAGCGAGCGCGCGTGCGTGTGAGTGAGCGAGCCAGCGCTCCTCTGTTGGGCAAATAGCAGTCGAACCAGTTTGTAAACGCGCGAGATGTACAATTTGTTTACACATCTTGCTTCACAACAAGAAGCGGATGGAAGCGTAAATAAATAAATGCAATTTTATTTGCAAACTTTGTAGGGTCGGTTTGCCAACAGGCGGGGGTTGTGCAGAGGAGGAATAGTTTCAGTATGAGCGTGTGCGTGTAATGCTGCTGCGTGTGCGTGTGGCTGTCTGTTTCGCTCTCTCATTCGGTTGTTCGTTTCACTCTCTTTATCGCGGGCACGGTTTAGGGGTTGCTTTAATGCGACTGGTTTTTTGTTGATGCTGTTTGTATTTTTCTTTCTCGCCGTGCAAAATGGTGCCGCAACAAATGTGTCGGACAACGGCAAATCAAACCACAATACAGCACCAGCTGAAACATTGTTTGGAAAACATTGTATTTTTTATTAATGTACACACTCACACGCACAAACTGTGAGGCGTTGATTTTTTTGGTTTTTGATGATTTTAATTTGATTATGAGATCGAGGTTTTTTTACAATACAATATCGTTTGATTTGAAGTAGGTAGATGCTTGATTTGACGAGGGTCACAAAGCGATTTGCGAAGGATCTGAATATTTATGGCGTGACTAAACACAGCCCATGACTGTCCTTGCGCATATAAATATTATTTAAATTAATTGCTGTATTTTATGGTGTATTTTCGACAGCAAAATACAGCTTGTGTTTTTAATGTTGTGTGATGATTTTTCTGTTTTGTTTTTCGGATTGATTTCGATGTAATATTAGGCTAATGTTTTAGGTAGCAACTGGACACTATTAACTGGACATTTTTATTTAAATCATATCCATTTAAAATATCACATGTTTTAAACATTTTCCATACAATTCCATCCAATGGAGAGAACATAATAAAAATTGTTTAAAACAATAGAGACATATTTTTCTTTCGTCCTTGTTCTTTCCTTAAATTTATTTATCAAGTTATTAATAAATTTATCATTATTTATTATTTTCGTACATTTTTGTAATTTGAACCTCTACATAATGCAAAAGATCCATTTTGTTAATATAAGCGATTCAATTCATTGACGTAAATATGAGTCTACTGTACATTTGAAGTTGAAATAGAAACAACGTGACTGATAACAAAATAAATTCCTTCTCATTGGATTAATGATTATTTTTAGGGTTGATTTTATTAAACGATGTATATTTATGAGAGATTTTGCTGCATCATGTATATTGAAACATACTTAACTATGTAACCAGACAAGTAAATACTGTACAAAAGTTTGAAAACTAAATCCTACTTATTGAAAACAGATAACGGATTCCAAGTAATAATAACATATTATCGTGTCGAAGATATCATTTTCTTCATATGTAAATGTAGTAGTTCTAAAAATTGTCTACGCTAAGGAAAGATGCCTTCAGGATCTTTCTTGTTTGGTGAAAAGCAACGAATCATGATTTCTAATGTATAGAAAAAAGGATAAGTTACAAGGTATCTTTTTCTACCTCACGCTTTAAAGAATCTCGTGTTAATCAGCTGAAATTGTTTAACGAATTTTGCTAGAAAAGTTAATGAGCCTTTCATAACAACAATTTTAGTGTCTTAGCTTTTGTACCTCAGCACCCTCCCGATTCAGCCTTTTAGCAAAAATTACCCCACAACGAAAAGAAGTTCAACCAAACAAGGAGGTGTTGATCGACAATTTTAAAGTTAATTTCTTGCTATTGTTCTGTCCACATGGCCAGGCCGTGTTGGCCTTGATCGAAGTTGGGCTCGGAGCGGTTTGCCCGCGTAGTGTGTACGCTGCTTCGTGTCAAAATGTTTTCCACATCAACCAACAGTCCAATACACGATCACAACGGCACAATATACGATCCCTCGGTAGGGTAGTAAGATTTTCCCCCGTTTTTGCAGTAGCAATCAAGCTAAACAGTGCCAACTCAAATTTGGAACCCGTTAATGGCCGTGGTTTAACCGTGGTTTTATGACACTTGGGCTGGGATCATACGGAGCGAGTGCGCGAGAGAGAGAAAAAAAAAGCGAATGATCGTATCGATGCAGCAAACATTTACAGGGCATGTTAGCAATTCACGGTGATTTGAAAGTTGTCTGCCTGCCCAGGATGGAATGACGTGCACATGGCACGTAGCACCCAAACACGCGTGAGACAAACGAAAGTGATTGACTTTTCTAATTGTTGTCGATTGTTTTTTTATTGATTTACCCGGATATCCAATGCGGTAGCAATATTAGTGCATTGGGTGTGCGCGAAAGAGCGAAGGAATGCGTTTTTTCACCTAGGTTTTTATAACCCTACTTTTCAAATATGAAATAAAAGAGGAATGAAGAGGAAAATTAAGTCGTTGTAAGTTGTTCGTCTAGCTGCCGGGCAACTGTTGGCTTAACCCCTCTTTAATGTGTGTTTTCATGCTAGAAATTAGGCAATTCATTGCAAAAAGTTACAATTTTGAATAAAGGCTAGGGTGAAATGCCACAGCCACACATTACTGAATTAAGTTTGATTGAAATGAATTACCATCACATTGAATACTTGTTTTGGTTTTGTTACAAAATTGCGAACATAGCAATCGATTGTCTTCAATTGTTTTAAACACAATCCTCGTTGCACTGTACTTCATTTAGCAGAAAATTACTTGTTTACTATGAAGTGACCAGCTACAATGCAGCAGTTGGCGAAACTTGACCCTGATCCTTTCTTCACTTCACAACAAGGCCATTTGTGGCCAGAAGCTGTCATCGACTAGAAAGACTCGTAGCGTAAAAAAGAAACATTTTCACAAAGCTTAAAAACAATTACTTAAACCACACAGCCTTGAGCTGAAAATGCAACAAACTACACCGATCAAATCCTTCAAACGTGACCTTAGCCACAGTTAACATCGATTCCTGGTGCGACATCCAACAGCCTCAGGCCAGTTGTTTGTCCTTCGATTGAGTGATCAGTTTTGTCCTTGATATTTACCCTCGATTGAGGTGTATCGGAACCAGTTGGAACGAAATATTAAATCAACCGATCTTGGACAGTCTTTAACTAACAACCCTGGAGCTCGGAGCTCGAAGACCACACCAGAGCCTTCGTGCATTGATCTGTGAATGTCCCGTAGACCAAGCAGTGCAAATGCACTGGAAAATCAATTTGCATCGCTGTTGATCTTTTTTACCGTGCAGCTACTTTTGAAAGGATCTTGCTTCGAAAGCAGCCACCCACATGACTCCTGGAGGTCCCCACAATAGTACGCCATTATTGTCACTTATGTACCGTGAAAAGGGACATTTTGGTATGGAACGATGAACCGTGCTTCCCAAAAAGGACCTCCGGGAGAGTGTGTGTGCGTGTGTGTTAGAAGCATCTTTTTAGAGGCATCTTTTGCGCACACAGAAGGAACGCGTTAGTCACAGTCGGTCGGGATGGGTCAGGGACTGGAAAACCGTATTCTAATAATTCACCCAGCGGGCTTTTTTGGTGTTGTTACCTAGCAACGTTCCACAGACTAACAAACAGTTCAATTATGCTTCCAGCGGGTTGTCATAAACGCATTCGATACGATTAGTTATCGATCATGGGAGATCATGGCGTGGGAGAAGGTAATATGTGTCTCTAAATAAGGCAATCCAGCAAAGAAAAAAGGAACTAACCATTCAATTTACTTCTCAATAGTGCCATTTTCTTGCTCAGTGTTTTGGGCCGCTGTTGACGGGTTTGCCAACGTTTTAGGGACGCGATCGTGACAGCAGCGGTACAACATAAAAGAACGTAGAAGTAGGAACGAGCTATGAGCCAAAATGAACAGATCATCGGTTGGACAAGGAAAAAAACAACTAAAGGAAACTCATACCGCCCCGCCGTAAACCGTCTTAAACACGCCGTTCGTTACGCTCATTACGGCGGTGCGGAGATTTCTTGACTTTATTTTAATAAAACATTTCAATTTTCGGCACAAATATTTCCTTCCCGCTTTTTGACGTTTCTTTTCCTCTTTTTTTCTTCTTGGGACGCTGCACTATATGTGCTGGTTTGCCCTGACAGTGTGGAACAGCCTTTTTGTTGCTGTTAGACCAGCAATGAAAGTCAGCTTTGGAAAAATAGGGAATGAGCAAGTAAAGTTAAGCGGCAGAAAAACGGAGAAAAGGGACGCACGAAAGGGACACCGTATCTAATTAGGTTTTATGACAATATTATCACCGTGTTGCGTGTCTCGGGCCGTACCAGCCTGAGGGGGGTTGGAACAAAAGTGTGATGCGGCAAACAAGAAAAAAAGAACCATCAATTTTTTTTTTTTTTCATTTTGGCTGTGAAAATCTGATCTACCCGTGGAAGGGAAACTGTGAGTAAGCATTGAACACTTTTTGTGACAAATCAATTTGCGAAACCAGCAACCAGTCGTCAGGGTGTGGTCCAGCCCTACAGCTAGGATACTCTAAGTCGGATGTTCGGACCGAGCTGTACCAGCAGGAGAGATGGATGTGAAGACGTTCTTAAGCAACTGCATAATGCAATGGATAATAGTTGGTTTCCCACTGGGTTTTTTTTCGAATTCTTACTCGTCCTAGAGATAGCTGGACCGCCAGGGATGTAATGAATTGAGCTGTGCACAGACTGAAGCTGTCAGAAGCTGCCCGATTGTGTCCTCTCCTGGGGCAGTGACTCTTTGATGCGATAATCCACAATAATGAGCGTCCGAAATGAAAGTGGGCAACCGGGGGAACAAGCGGCAGCCGAGCACACTGAGCGTGATGACAGCGAGAGCTTCTTCGGTGGGACGTGTTAATGATGGAGTTAAGGAAAGGAAAGGGAACAAGTCCGTACTAGGGGGAGGAATACATTATTGGTGAAAGAGTTAAGGGTAATAGAAGTAATTTATTAATAGAGGTACTGGGTGCTGTGTGCATAATTAAACATTCAAATTGTTTGTTCTTTTTGAGACCTTCAGTGAGGTTATCATAAAGGATTTGTGTTGCCAATAAGTGATTTTTTGTATGTTGTCTAATGAAGATTTGTCACGTTTATTGTGCAACGTTTGATTAATTTTGAATTCTCAATTTTCTATATGAGAACCTAATTCGTTCTTCAGGTATAACATACAGGTTACTTCCAGTATAGTTCCTGTTTTTGTTTTGAGACATTGAAACTAATCTTGCACATCCTTAACAGCAACTTCCATTTCCTTATTATAGTTAAGATATGTTACCTAAGCATTACATTCAAGGTATACAAGCTCACGTGAGGTAAAATATTGATCGAAACACCTCGTAAAATTTCAAACCAAGGTACAGTGTCAAAAATTGATTCCTGGTTGCTTTTTTTATTTCAATTTTCAAATTTTCACAGGTACGTACACTTACCATCAGTTATGTTTAGCGAACTAACGAACTTTAAGAATTAAACGCTTCAAAACGAGCGTTGTTTGTTGACGTTCCCTCGAACGTTGGCTATCCCTTCGGCCAGCCTTACCCTGCACAGTGTCCAAACATGATGATCATGATCGTGAGGTCACTGCTACCCTGTCCGATCGTACCCGGCGATCCGAGATGCATCGTTAGGAATGTCAAACCCAATGCCCCTGTTTGTATGTTCAATTGAGAGAAAATTGACTTTTCAAGAATGTCATATTACATCGTAATTTTCGCTACCCACCAACGATTCCTTTCCCATTATCTTCATGGCCTTGAAAGTGACTTAATCGTAGTGTTACCCCTTTTATGTTCCTAAATATCCTTTCCCTCTGCAGCAACGATGTAAGGGCCGGTCAGGGACAAATCGAGTGTCATTAGCAAAGCACGAACGGTGGAGGATCACCATCGGGGCACATTTCTTCACCAAGCTGTAGGATGATCTTGATTGAAAGATTTGCTCATGCGACTGCAACTGATCCTCGACCATTCTGAATAAATATTTGAATTTCATTAACGGTTACGGAGCGATGATGAGATGCCGTGTAGCAGGGTAAGTAAGCTCACTGTGATGGGACGGGGCGTACATGTGTTGTGTACGCAGCAGCATCATAAGCAGGATCGATGCAGTTTTGGTAGTGGGTAGTGGTTTTGTTTTCTCCCTCCTCTGGTTGCCTGGCCGGCACTGCGAATATTACTGTTTTATTGCTGCTCTCGATGCAGCCAGCTTGTACACAGTGATGCGCTGGAAATGGTGGGTTGGCTCGAGGGTGGATACGGCCAGTTGACTTTTGCATTGTTCTGTTTTTATTTAGGGGCCTAGATTTTATTGAACGGAAAGTTTGTGCGATCGTGCTGCTACCGTTTGTAACTGATCGCGGATGCTGTAGCGACACAGGTACGGAAAGACAAACTTTGTTGAGGTAAAAATGTTGGAGGAGTTATAAAATATTGGGAAATCTTATATAAGCTCAAAATATTTCAAACAAATGAATACAAATAAGACTATCACTCAAAAACAATAAAAATACAATCTTAATAAAGCCAAACAAGTGAAAAGAAAAGATAGTCAGAGAATCCTTTCTGTTTTTTGTTTGTTTCAAAGCTACCATGATTATTGCTTTTTTATCCTCGTCTTCCAGCATTACAATTTCTACCACCCACCGTTTTAATCAATTAACTCTTACCACACAAACTAACCACAACAAAACATGTTTTACAAGAGAAATGCCCACAAAAAGGCAAAACATTCAGCTGTCGATTTGTTGTTTGTTTTCAGGAATACAGATGTCTTACCCAAACCGAAAAAAAAACACAGTTCCCAATAAAGATGTTTACTATTCCCCAAGGTACGTGAGGCAGGAGGCTTCTCCAGCAACGAGGCTATCAATCGTTGGTTTCATCGCGTCCGCGCGCGTGCTCGCTTCATTAATCTCATTGCAGGATAGCAAGGTCCCAGGAAAGCAGGATCCCAGGAAAGCCGTGACCATAGAGCTGATAAATTACAGCACGATGACACTGCACCCCCAAGATGACTAGCGAATTTTTATATACGAAGCTGCCGCAAGACATCTTTATCCTTCCAAGCTTACCAGCACGGGCAGGTGATGTTTGTTTGTTTCCATAACCGTGCTTATATTGCCCGTACAATATTTCCCTCCATCGCTGGTAAGGATCCTCCTAGAGGAAGCCATGGCTGGAACCATCTGGCCCGTTTGCGGATCGGTCCGTTTAAAATCCGTCAAACCGAACGTTTAATATGCGGCCCATAGACCCCCGTCATGGATCGATGATAAAACCATTATCTGCCTCCATAAATCACGCTCACGATCACACGGATCACGGATTGGCAAAAGCCTGCACGCAGTGCGTAGCTAGTAAAACCGATTTTCGTTGATCCTGTTCGATGCGCAGGATTCTCTGCGCCGGGTCGTCCGGTGTGGGGTTACCGATTGGAGCCGATGTTGAGGTTTCCATGGATCGTAAACACGGCAAATCGAACAGGACAATACGGTAGCGAAAGCGCTCACCGCTGTGTGTGTGTAATGCTTATAATTTAGCGTTAAATACGGACAATATTTTGTGGAAATTCCGCCCCCGAGGACGGACCCCATCGGCCAGTGTGTCTCCCGGTGTCCAGTGTGCTGTTGCCGCGCTAACCCTTTCTGTCCCAGCGTTCCGTTCCTTACCCCGAGCGGGCTTGGCGTTGATTTGGCAGGGCAGAAGAAGGCCGAAAACAAAGGAAGCAATAAAAATTTGTTTTCACTACTCCTAATCCCTTCTACACCTCCTACCGAATGTGTTGAGGTGAAAAGATGCTGCGAGATGCATTCCCTCATTGTACCGAGCCGAGCCACGACAACAACGAGAAAGAACTGTCCAACGGGTCCCTTTAATGGGCGAACCAGAGCGAACGGGACAGTGTAGGTGCAATAAAAGTGGCAAATATGTCCCTTTCGGCCAGTTTGAGCCGTCAGTTACGACGCACACAAGCCTTAACATTGCGCTTAACCCTTTAACGCACGGGTCTTAGTTGCTGGGAACGCTCAAAGCGGATGGAAAAGGTTCATTCTCGAACACTGGAACGATCGGAGGGAAAGGCACATTGAAACACATACATTTATGACAATCATCGGCCGGGCAGGCAGTGTTTGTGACGTTATTTTTACCGCAAAAAAGGTTACACTACACCCCAAGCCTGCAGTGTGCTGGAATCAAGGATCGGTCCAAAACCGAAGAAAGGGTTAAATAGCGGTTCAGTTGCAATCCAACGTTTAATACTTTTATTGCACCTTCAATCGAGTGGATGAGCGTTTAATATGCTCGAGCGAAAGCGCAAAGCGAAATGGGAATGGATAGGCGGGAATCACCTACTTTTATGGTGCATGTAGGGACAGTCTTCTATGGTGAGCTTATGTTTTGAGCTTCGTTAAGCTGCTGCTGTTTTCAGGCTGGGCCAAAACGACTGTCGAAACAAGACAATGGTGGCTTGAAGGAACACATGTTATCGGTGTTAACGATCGAGTGATCGTCGTTTGCATATCATATCTAAGAAATGCGTCACGATACCGTTACTTCGTTGCACCATTTCTTTTTTATTGCTCACTTTCCGTAGAACAAACGCTACCGAAATACTGCACAAACTGCCAAAAACTTAAACTGGAGGGAGTTTGGCGTTACCATTTATGGCCTGTTTTGAAAACAAAACAACCATACCATGTGTGTATGTGTGTGTATGTTTGATGGCTAACGGTATTTCAGCTTCGGTGCATTTCTAGTTCAAATGGCGTCGGATTCTGGATTGCATCGGGGTCCCGGTTTTGTTCCTTAGCACAGACCGTCTGTGCCGTTAGAAGTTGTAAAACATTTTATTTGCCAGTCCTATTGCACTGAAAATATTACTCTACATTCTCCCAGCCCGAGTCACCCGAGTCTGGAGAGGGTGAAAGTGAATGAAAGAAAGACAACACTGTAATGTAGTGCAATGTGTTCAACCCACCCGGAACGAAACGATTGCAGAACCCGTTAGCATTCAAAGGAAGAAGTGCGTTTATTTTATTAATTTTTTTTCGTTTTAAATGTCGTTTTATGGGCCGTCTACGGCCAAAGGGTTCTCTCTATTGCACCAATTGCAAGTCCCGACAAGTGCAATAGAATTCTAATGTATTTTTTGAGCTGTACCTAAAATACCATCATGCACTAGATAAACATCGGGACGCAAACGAAGAGAAAAAACTAGAACAGCATCGAATGAAGCCTATTGTTTGGGAGAATAATTAAGGCAGTTGTTTTCTTTAGTCGTTTTCTTGCGTCAGGTTTTACAGCACGGAGAAAGTGTCTCAGGAAAAGTGAAAACGAAAGTTATGCTTGGACGTTTGAGGGTGTTTGACGTACACGGATACAACTTTTTATGGTAATGAGAAGCATAGTAAAGGAAGCGTCACTGTACACTGCACTGTCTAGTTACCTGAAGCGTTAGTGCGTAGGAACATGATCGTACGTGATGTTTGTACGTATAAATGCTCTCTAATGTTATCTAATATGGTGTAATATTCTTGAGATGTGTAAATTTTTACTTACTTGAATAATACAAATTTTCTATTAGGTATTACGTATTCCAAGAGTCATAATACGTATTTATGTGAAACCATGTAACGCATCAGAACGTATAAAAGGACATGATGCATCGGGCAGTGTATAAAAGGGCATAATGTGTGACAGTGTATTTTGTAGTAACATGTCTACACAATAGACTGGAGATTGAGTTAAAAAATAACTGTTTTGCTCACACGTTCGCACCTAATACAAGATTTTAGGCACGATCTTTACACGCAACATCACGATCAATGAAGGAGGCATCTTAAAAACATCACACTCTTGACAACCTTTTCTTCTTTCACTCCCAGCACTCTGGGATCACTTCACGTCAGATGCATTTTATTACTTTCTTTAGCTTCCTTCTTACGCTTGCTGGATTGCGTTGTGTAAGCTGCTTGGTTTATGGTGAAGTAGATTCAAGTGTGTTTTTTTTTTCCTTCTTGGTTTTGATGCACCGATCAATCCCAAGGGATGACCCGTACAAAGTATTAGACACAGTGGGTACAGTCAACAAAATGAAAAAAGGACATCGGCCGCCTGATGCTCAACGTTGATCGAGGCAAGTGAAGAAAGATGAAAAGAACCGAACCGAACATAATACAGCAATTTATGATCCTTGATTGAGATGTTTTCGTTTTTTATGATCGTTTGATGTGTTTTTTTTCACTTTCCTACTCTCTGGTTCAAAAAAGGACTTAACTGGAGAAAGAAATCAAATGTGGCATTGGAAAGGAGTTGACCAAGCCGTACGATCTTGCCGGCGTGATAGTCGTGGGTTGATCCTTGTAGCACTCAATAAAAAAAAAAAACGGGACAACCATCGTTCAAAGCTGCATTGTTGTGATTTGTCAGTGCGGCAGCGAGTGTGAAGCTGCGAAGCGAATGAAGTGTTTTACAATCGATTCGTGTGAAAATTAGGCAAGTGCCTGAACCCCGCGGGCCCGTGTGGTTGAGGTGAGAAAATAAAGGTTGAACCAGGGGGATCGTATGTGTGAAACGCTTGAGTCGATCAACAGATGGAACTGGAAGGATGGGAAAGGTTTGATATAGTTGTTTCTATCCAAAAGTGGGTAAACCGAATGCAGATTGCCTGCCGCGTTGTATGGTTGATTAGGTTCGGATGAAATTCCTGTTGTGATTTTGGAATTTTTATCACATTTTTTATCATTGTATTCCAAAGTGATACCCTATCGTGGAAGCTAAATTAATGATTTCTTCTTGGGTCAATACAAAGTTCAGTAATGTAAGATTTTGTACAAGAGATAGAATCTTAAGATGTGAACCTAGACTTCAGATTCTTAGACTTCTTAGATAACGTAGTGAGTAAACTAACATCATTTGCTTCCTTTTGAATAAAGATCATAAAGTCATAAACATGTTCTCGTTTGCAATGAAGCGATTAATGTTGCTTCCTCTCGGAAACACAGTCTAACATTTGAATCATGTTTCAGTTTACACAAAATACTTAGCAAAACATTGACTTCCCAATTTTCAGCTCACCAAAGTACAAATAACGTAATAATGTCATGATCAAAAAACGTACGATAAATAACAAAAAGTTGCTCACGTATGCCGTGCACAAGTGAACAAGTGTAAAAACATCGCCAACACAAACAGACCGCTTGCATTGGCCCATTTCAAGGAAATACTCAATTCCAGTAGTTCTAACGTACGGGACAGTCAGTGCCAGTCGGTTTATCTTCAAAAGCCAGAAAAGCACACACACTAACACTGGTGGCAAAGTTATGTTGCTCCGATTCCCGGGAAACAAAAATCACACTGTCAATGTTGATTTTTTATTCGAGTTATTGTTATCCTTCAACAACACCCTGGCTCTTGGCGGCATTTGCCCTTTTTTGTTGGTGCCTTCGGTTAGTCGCCAACGAAGACGAAGAAGAAGAAGGAGCAAAAAAACCTTCCCAACTATTATGATGAGTGCACGTCGTTATGTTGTGATAATAGAGCTATCGTCACATCAACCCCAAGCACACACACACACACACACACACATGCACATAAACACACGATCGAGGCTTCTTTTTCGGGACAAAATAAATAAATAAAAGCCTTCCGGGATGTGTGTACCGACTACCAGGATACGCGCACGCGGTACCGATTGGCAAACGTGTACAGGACAATCGCAGGGACGTAGGCAAAGACATGAAAAGACATCTTCTACCGCCGCGCAGTTGTGCAGCATCATCGGTAAAGAACAGTAACAAAAAACAAAACATGGTCCAAAAATGTAGAACGATACTTGTTTCAAACAGTGCAGGAGACCCCGTTGGGAGGGAAGATCATTACTCACGTCAGAATATGGGGTCGTTCCCGGGAGGGGAAGGGAAGGGACAAGGGTAGACGCGTTTGTCCAGCAGTCCAATCTTCAGGCCGTGTGTTGTCACTTGGCTCCGGTTTCCCTTAAGCTTTTTCTTCGCCTGTCATCGGATCGATAGGATCAGGAGGGCCGGATCGGAACCATCCCGGACCAAACAAATTGCCGACCGGTAATGGAAATGGAGAATGGACACAACAACAACCAACAACAGACACACACACACACCCAAAGCGGCCAAACAAGCAAATGGAATGTGCAACCGAAGGCGTTGCCCGATCGTGCGGCACCGTTTGATCCTCGGGCCCTCTGTCACCGGATCGGGGATTTGCTGTTTGTCTTTTTGCTGGAAATTTTGTCATTTAAAGTGATTTTGGCTGTGTCCTTTTCTTTTCTTTTTCGGGAAGTTAATTTTTTGCGCTTCATCGCCCGGCACGGTCCCAGGCGGCCAACTAGCCCCTTAGTACGAGCCCAGCCCCTCGTCCCGTGTATCAATTACTCCGGTCCGGGTCCGTGCCGAAGCCACTGCAACACCACGTCCCCGCCGACGTCCCGCTGGTGGTAATGATGGTTACATTGTTTTTCTTTCTTCAGCGACCGAGTCAAGATTGCACGGTCGGTGCGGCATCAAAGGCAGAAGAGAGCGCTGTCCCCGTTGGACAGGACAACATCATCATCAGCGTCATCGATGCTTGGTTCAATAGAAAATGTCTTCTTCGCTCTTTGCCACTTTGCCACCGTGGGCCAATGTATGAAGACGGGCAATCCTTTGCCAGCAGCAAGGCATCGAATGTCCTGTGTCGTGGCGGGGACTTTTCTCGGGGGAAAACATAACCATCCGTGAGGATGCGCTGTCTCAGGAGAAATCGTGGCTCGTTGCAGGGTGGCCAGGTTTCGTATTCGCGCTCGCACTTGAACACTTGAGCACGATCCTGTAGCAAAAGTACGGTGCCAAGGACGTCCATTGTGCGGGTGCAGTTCACTCCTTCGGGACGGTTTTCTCTGAAAGGGGCGGCAGGGAGTGAAAGCGTTGTTTTAGTTTTCCCTCCGGACGAGACTGAAGCGCAGGGAAATGTAAAACCAGTGGCAGTGGCGTTGTTGGTGGTAAATAGAAAGCAAATATGGTTAATAATTTTAAGAGTAATTATATTTTTTTATAAGACATTAGTTTTAATTGTGTATGTAGGCCATGGAGGCTCGATACTCTATAATAAATAAATAAATAAAAGGAAACAATGCCCTGCCTTTCGGGGAAATGTTTTGTACGGTAGATCATTTGTCAAATTAATATTCTTCAAACTTTTCTTAAGGATGTGACGGCGCATGTCTTGAAACAAACAAGATTATAAAGACAGGGCTTGGAATATGTGGAATGGAACGCTCATCTTGATCGGATTTCTTTAAATATTGGCTTCCAACAAGGTTTATTGATGCCTCGTTGGAGATATTAAGATATCAATTTGATGAGTATGTGGAGGCAAAAGTTGAATATGAAGTTCCTTTCTCAAATAAAATCGTATCAAAATCAAAGAAGAATAATCCAGAGTAGCTCTGGAGAAATAATTTGATCGTTTAATAACTAGGGGATGTATCGGATCTAGATCTAGTAGAAGATGATTTAGCATCGAATAATCTAAAAAATGTACTTCTATTCCTACTAGCATATTCCAATTTGCCGAAGATGGTAAGCTCGATAGAAACTATCTCAACTCAATACAAATGGTGCGTCAAATAATGAAAAAAAAAATACTATCCACTGATCACGTTTGACACCCTCTATGTATCGTTTATTGTACATCCGTTAACAAAAGATCTTTGTATGTTTTGCTCAATTTAGAGTGTATCTTTTTCTTAAATCTAGATACACACAACAAAAGACTATCCACAAAATTCTAATGAAACAATCGAACGCTTCCCTGTCTTCCAGCTCCATCGACCATGTCACACAGAATCCCCGTCAGTTGTAATGAGGTTAGCGACCATTGTCCTCGTACCGTCATCGATCCGCTAGACACCGATACAGTAAACCTCCCAAACGTGTGCATCAATAATTATGCATAATCCTGGCCTTGGTAATATTATATTTTGCATCTTTGCCACGGTTCACATACTCGCAAAAACACACACAAAGTGAAAAATCGATCTTTGAAATCTGCTTTCGGGTCCTAAGACCTCAACTGGACATTAATCTTAAACAAAAAAAGCAGAGCAAATGTGGACCGTGAGCTAGAAAACCTGCCAACTTTCGTCACGCCAGCCAAAAAGATGAAGAACAAAAAAACGCTTCGACCGCCCGGCAGAATGCATCCGATCGGTTGCACTTTTGCTTTGCACAGGCTTTATTTTGTATCCTGCTACAGCGACATGCATATCGATTACCGAGCCCCGGGTACGATTGTGCGTTCGTGCGTAATCTTCCATCAGGACAATGTGCGTTTGTGTATGTGTGTGAGCTAATGCTAATGCCGGGATTCTAGTTTCAGCAAGGATTTTCAGCGACGGCTGCCGACAAACAACAAAAAACAAAGCTTCATTCCGGTCGATTTAAGCAAACGGAACTAATCCGTTGGCGTTGAGCAGAAAAAAGGTAATGCGGCTCGCTTTTAAATTGCTCATATACGTTTTATTATGTAAAAACATGCCGAGCAAAAGAGCAAAACACACGGAACACTTTAGACGGTACGCTGGGCAAGGATGGAAGGTGTGGATTACATTTGGATTTAGACCTTGTTAGAGTTCTAACCGTTTAAGTGAATCGCACACTTTTTGTGCCCAGCTCCAGTTCGTTCTTCCCTGCTTCATCCAGCTGCAAGAAATTAAATTCTTGGTTCCTTTTCCTGTGGGAGATCATTCTCCGTCGAAACCATGATGGCTCAATAATCTTCGCCACAAGGCGCATGTAGTATGGTTCGCCATTTGGCAATGAAACTGCTCGTTTGCACCACACTACGCACATAAAGTGGAAACATAATCGAGACCACGGGGAGCAGAGACCACGTCTAAAGCCACAAGTCCTGGGGAGTCCTTGTCCTAGGGGATGTAGATAACGAGCGCAGGCCAACAGCCATGACTAACATGAGGGTAAATTGATTCCCAGATATGATCGAGGCCAAATGGTTCGTTCCAGCAAAATCGCAATTCTTCCAAGGAAAACCTCATACGAAACACCAGCCCTTGAATTTGTCTTGGTTTGTTGGTCTACAACCTCAGTGTTAGTGCTCAGTTTTGCATGCATCAAGTACAAGAACATGTAAAAGAGATTGCTCACAAAATGTCCTTGTCGTTTGGGTCCTCTCCCATTTCTTGCACCATCCTTCTTTTTCCTATCGTGTGATAATGATTTTACAATTTCTCGTCACTCAGTGCCGGTGAAGCATCGTACAATTGACCAAGGCCAAACCGCTCATTTTTCTAGAGAAAAAGGGCAGAGTTTTCACCTTCCCAAAAACAAAAGCAAATACAGTGTCCTGTTTGCGGGGGACGGTACAAACAACAAACTAACAAACATTTTTCCCAGCGGTTCCCGGCTCAAAACGAACCATCAATTATCGCCAACGTGAGGTGTTAATCCTTAAGCACACGCAGCGCGAACGACGATCAAGTCCACGGGTCGCCTAGAAGGATACACAAAAAATGGGTCCACCCTCTCAAACATTGTCCGTTGTTTTCCTGTATCTTGCAGCAAACTCGAACGCTTCCCCGTTACAAATAAAAGATGTTTCTTTGGCTGCGGGAGAACTGCTCCGGGGTCGTTGTTTATATAATTATGATTCTCACGTTTTCCCAACAATTAAAACACCCCGAATTCCCGGGCTCGGGAACAAACCAGCGGCGACAAGTAACAAACTCGCGCACGTACGGCAAATCACATCACTTTGGATACACAACAAAAAAACGACAACAACACACCCGTTGAACAACATTAATAACTCCTACTTTCACCCATCGTGTCCTGCGACAACAACCGAACGTTATGCATCTCAGCGGGACATCGGTAGGGAGCAGCAAACAGGACGAGCGACAGGGAAAAAGGGGTTCGCCCCGATTTCGGGGCCTTACATTTGTACGCGGCACATTGGGCGCATATGTATGTATGTCACCCGTTGTTGCACCACATGAGATCACGCGCCCCCCGGGTGAAGAAGTCCGTTTTAATGAACGTGTTGCGCGTTCAATCAGGGCCAGGGTTTGGGCTGGGTATCGAGTCCTGGCCGCGTGGAGTTGCTGTGGCGAATGGAAATCGGCACCGAAGGGATGACAGCTTTCTATTATGTCGTGCCGTGAATGTCGATGTCGTTGCCGTGGTGCTAACTCGTGAAAGAAGCATAAAATATTGCCTTCCAATTCACCTGCGCCACGATAAATGAAGGTAAATAAATCGTTTAAGCAGACAAAACATTCCACTCGAGGGGTTTGACAACTTGCTTGCGTTTGTTTCGATTGAATACATTGTGACTCAGTGCAAGATGTGGCTCCGTTAGTCAAGAATTGAAATTCAAGAATGTTATTCGGGATGAGAAACATCCGCATATATTCGAGCATTATCGATTCAGTATGTAAATGGAATGACAAAAACGTAGTACTAATCATAAGAGAGTTTGAATAAGTTTAATCGCGAAAAACCAAGTTGCTAGTTGCTATGAAGAATCAGAAAAAGAGATGAATTGTTCAGTCACTACAACATGGCGCAGGAATAGTGTGGTATGTTTTTTTATGAATCTTCAAAGATGAGTAAAAGATTTGAATAGCTTAAGCCTGAATCCAAAGCGTAATAATAAACTTCTGTTCTACGTACAGAAATAAGTGATTATGAATAAATATCAAGAGAAGTTTCAATACATTCAATAACTTCAAGAAAGAAACTCAAACATTCAAAAAATTTTTTCACTAAATCAGGCCAATAATTCAGAGAATTGAAGAATCGATAAGGCATATTTATGGAATAGCCTAATATACGATTGTCTGTTGATCACTAAAATAGCTATGGCCTCTCGTCACGTGTTTAATCACATGCTTCGCTTGTCCCCGTTTTTATCCTACCCAACTAAACATTCCTTTAGCTTCGAATCAGTTACAACGGACAGGATCAAATTTCAGCTTACCTGCGCGTCACATACAATCAACTTCGACAGCATTCCACACAAAGCATTCCCCATAGCTTACACTGCGTACGCTGTGTTGTTCGTTAATTATGACCACTGTTTGCCATACTCTGCCCACCATAATCGCCAGCAACAAGAGCAGCAGCCAATCATCCCAGCCACGAAAACGATATGGCCGGTCAGGGAACCACGCACACCAACCAACCATCAGGATCACACAAGATCGTGCCCGTAAATGCGCGCGCTGCTTGCTATCCTGTCCGATGGAAACAACAAAAAAATCCTTGTCCACACAACAAACCTCTACCGAGTGCTACAATATTTTGACCAATTTACCTTTGAAGGGTGTACATTTCAGAGCCAATTATCGGGATTAATAATCCGCTTTTTGTGTCCGGCCCAAATGGCGGTCACTGTGTCGCAGGTTGGCTTTGTGCAGTTTTGGGCCGTGCAACAGCGAGGCAAGAGCGATTTCTTCAGTGCCTTTGTCACGAGTATTGGCCCCCACAGGCCCACGATGCGTACCGGGTGAGGCCGCTTAAGAGATTATTTGTTTTTCTAAAGCGCAAATCCCGACGACCCGATCACCCGGGAGTGGCGAAACAGTGCACAACCTTTAGAACAAAATGGGCTTCAAAGCGGAGCAGAGAGAAGAGCGAAACACAAGGAAAGCTCGGGAACAACGGGAACAAAGCGATCTTTGCGACAGTTTGTTTCCTGGGGGGAGCCTTCTAGTTTTTAGCGACCAGCAAACCCACCGCCCGTCGTGTCGGGCCACTGTGACCCGAGATTAAGTGTCGAAAATCCTGCCCGATCCGGTTTTCGGGTTACGGTAGTGTGCGATCACTTTCGCTCTGGAGGCTTACCGGCCACGCACCACACCAGGCCACCAGGCCCAATTCGGGGGGCAGGAGCTCTGACCCTTTTTGGTGCAGGGGCATCGAGCAGCCTCCCTGCACTGCTTAAGTTAATCCGGCCGTAATGTGTTTAATTAAATCTCAATTATCGGCCCGGCCCGGTAAGCAAATTTGCGGGAACAAGATTCAAAGGTCGGCCGGCAGCGTCCGTGCCGGCGAACTTGTCCGGCCACTGCTCGCCTGAAAAGGACACTCTCGAGCTGAGCTGTAATCCAGTTTCCGTTGATGGGATGATTTACAACCTTTTAATCACATAAAAAGATCAACCGGCGGCGGTAAGTGTGCGAAGGTGCGTGATCTTGCTTTGGCAAACGATCACTGCCGGCAAACGCTACAAAAGGCTGTCGATCCGATTAACGTATGCGGGCGGTGTGTGTGAGAGAAACTTGGGGAAAGGACTTGGATGAGTTTAAGATGTCACCGGCTCTATTGGAGGACATAAGGAGTATGTTGGTAATACGTCTTGTCATAGAAATCGATCCACATAGAACAAAGGAGACATAATTAAATGTAAGCGATCGTGTACTCGTGTACATTGACAATCCCATCTAAATATTAATCTAAAATTGAAGAAGAAATACAGACAGACACATTTAATGTTGCGTCCTAGGTGACTAAACTACACTAGGAAAATAGCTTGGAATTTGATGATGATTGATGGGGGGTTTCTTTGGCGATTGGTTGGGTGCGTGGACTGAGGGCTGATTTTCTGAGGAGTTTAACATATATGAATTATTGTGCTTCCATAATGTCAAATAAAAAGCAGTCGACTTGTGCTTTTGTACAGTTGTATAATGATGTATACACTTGTCTCTCCACCGGAAGTCTTAACATCTATTTGCAAGAAGTGTGTGGCACGAATCATTTGCTCGTTTCCAATTCCTGGGAACTCGTGAGCATCACTTACATCAACAGTATGCAACGTGAATGTGCACACGGGTGAATCAATTTCCTTCCCACTAAAAAAAAGCCGGAGTCTTTCCATCTCCGCGCTCCGAAGAGACGTCCCCAACGTCCCCGCTTCACTCTTTCACGCCGGCACCAGCAAAAAGTCACAATATTTAACCTCAACTAGTGCGCGAGGTTCCGCTAATTGACGGTAATTGAAATAATGGAATAAATTTGATTGCTCATCGCAAGCGCACTATCATCCGTCAGATGGTTGATGTGGTGCGGTCTCGGTGAAGATGCTGCTGCCCATAGTTACAGCACAGTTTGCGATGCTGGGGACGAAGATGTTTTGCGCGATTCATTTCAGCAAAGTGATGTCAATTCTTGGAACAGTGGAAAAGCAGTCCGATGAAGGTGGACGATACTGAAGGGACGCAAACTAAGGGGGTGATGTTGGAGTTGTTTATTTGGTTGAGTACTGTTTCTCTTCCGTTTGATTGAATTCTCCCGAGTGAGTGGTTGTTTTCGTGTGTTTCATTGGAGCAGTAACGAGTACAGAGTCACGTGTACTTGTGCTTCGGTGCTTGTTGGACGACATCCCCTAATGCGTTCAGAAGTTTGATTTGGGTTTAACAAGCTCGTAGTGTTGTTTTTGGTCCACTTCACAAGTGTGTCCACTACTGAGGAACGTAAGGGGTTGTCAACTTCGAGGGTTTTGTGACAATAACCCTCAATTCTTTCCTTGCTGGATATCGTCATTAAACAGGCTTTGGTTCGGGATTATTATGCGTCAAAGGAATGAAGTTCTGAAAAATGTGACAATATCTTTCGTTTGTTTTATGGTGCAATTGTATTAAATCATCCTTTTAAATGAGTTCTGTTTCAATGACGATATGGAATAATTAACTCATATTCGCACCAAACACACATTTCGAAAATAAATCACTACATCAAATCAATCATGTAATAACCGTTTAACCTCTGCATCCTGTAATCGTTCAATAATTCCATGCTCCTTCATGAAAAAACGTCACTTACATCCCACCACCTCCTATCTTCCTGCCTGTGCCCTGCTAAAAAGGCCACAGCTCAGCCGTTGTGGCGTCACGTGCACGTGTCCTGATTTGTATTCATCGCTTGTTTGACACCGTTGATCGCTTATTGGCGAACACAAAACGTTCCAAGAGGGGGAAACAGCACGGCGGTGCGGCCACTCGAGATGCTGTGGCCCACTTCCTGCAAAACTTCCCATCCCTTTTGTGTTCTTCTCCCTTGCTGCCCACCCAAAAACCCCCCCCCCCCCCCCAGTGCTGTATTTTCCTTGTTCTCGTGCTTGGCGTGCCGTGCCGTTCCCGTCATTGCTGGTGGTCCTAACGGTGATGTGCGTGGTCCGTGTCTGTGTTTTTTTGCGTTCCTCAGTTCCCCTTGGCTTTGGTTTTTTTGTGAGCACGCACAGCTCATCCACTTGTCCGCCACCCCTTTTGTTTCGTGCCGTTTCGGGGTGGTTTTTCTTCCGGTTGGTTGCTTTTGTTCTTTCTATGTTCGTCTTCGTGCCTCCAGTTTGGATGCTGCTGATGAGGAGTAATATTTATGTTGCAATATTATTTCTGTGCGCTTTTAAGGATACGTGTGCGGCTCGTGCCACGACTGCGGGTGGCCTCGAATGATGGTGGCTAGAGAGGGAGCACAGCAATTGAAAGGGGTTGCCAGCTTCCGGGATGGCACTAACAAACACACAAATACACTCCCTTTCTCCCACAAACCAGTCACGATGCACTGCGATGCTGAGCTTAATGATAACAAACGCCTGCTTCCCAGCTCGCCGCACGTGCTTATCGCGGTGTTTAACCAACAAGCACCGGTGTTCGTGTTTTCACGCGGCATTTGGTAACCAGCCGCGGCAGCGGAGATTGATCGTGACACACTTGGTGAAACATTTCCCTATACCATGGCTGTTCGTTGGCCTGGGGAAGAAATCTCTCCATTGAAATGACTCACTTAAGTACGCCGTTTATCTGTTTAGCGGGTGCTCGATCAATAAGCGGGTTTTTGATGTGAACGCCCATAAAGCGTGCTTTTTTGTTCTCTTTCTTTACAAATTGTTTGCTTTTATGTGCAAGAAAACAAACAAATAAAGTATGAAATAAAATCAATTGTGGTAACATAAAAGAAAGCAATTAATAGAAAACGTAGCACGCAAACTTAAACTTTAAGTATGAGCAGCTAGCATGTGAAATATGTTTTAATTGGTAAAAAAGGTATAAATTACTTTCAAACTCCATTTTAAACATGTCATTATCTACAGTTGTGAATAAAATTCCATATAAACAATTCAATTCCAAATATATTGTATTTTAAACAAAGAAAAAAAAGACATATTGTCCTTTCTTTGCATTCTAGAATGGCAACATCAAACCAAAATTGTACTTAGATATAGACTTTGTTAAGCACTTCCACATATGTTCAACTGTACTTTCTTATCTTTAAAACACAATTTCTCCATCCTCTCCAGCTTCTTTCCGCCCCCAGACCGCCACACAGTAACCGACGGGCAGTTCCGGCCGAACGTTACGTTTGCGTTTAATTGAGCATTATTAAACCTAACGATGTCTCGCGCCACGACGATGGCTTCGAACGGATTATTAAAGGGTGATGCGTAATGAACGGCTGGTGCACTACAGGCCCATCATCCTTCCCATTCCTTTCCCCACCCCGCACGAGTTCATCAAAATGCAACGCAACGTGTTAATGGGCTTGTGATAAAGCATAAGCGTCTGACCCGCAGCGCGGCCGCAGAAGTGTCGCGTAATTAACTGCTCCGGTCACGCGCACGTCCTCCCCGCCACGCACACGCACATAAAACGCGTATCAAAAGGGTGTTGATGATTTTCAATTCGAGATTTTTATCATCAAAGTGTCGGGGGATGATTTAATGCGTGCTGCAGCGAGAGACAGAGCGCAAGAGGTGGCATTTCCTTCTGGTCGGTGGTTTACTTTCTTTTCGCAGAACTGTTACATGAAAAACACACACATTTACAGTTGGATCATAAAAGTGCCTCATGTGTCGACCCGTTGTAATAAACCCCTCAAAACAAGCATGACAACGGGAGCATCGGTTGTGCTGATTTTGGTGTGAAATTTGATCGAATGTTGGAAGCTGCCTTCGCTATGGGACAGTAGCTAAAGAAAGGGAGCGAGAAAACGTATAAAATAGACGATGTACGATGTCGTGTACTTTCACTTCCAAGAAAAGGGTATGTTCTTGGTAGGACCTGCTTCGCTACTAAGGGTAGCAGCACGCCAGAAGCACGAAAAACCATGCTGTAATACGACCCTGGACAAAGTAAACAATGTCAGCAACTCTTTTTGGCTTTATAATATATTCTTAGCGTAATTTATTTAACAGTTCAAATGAAACTGTTGCACGTTGCGAGAGAAAAATAATTGATTTATTGGGACAAACCTTTTTTTACACGCATGAGTAAGTGATAAGTGCAACAAGTTGTTTGAATGTCTTCGTGGAAAACCACAAAACATCAATCGTGGAAGCATGCTGCAGCGTGGCCCCGCCGGCTGGAAAAATGGAACCACCAAAAGCAAATTTAAATTTATTACCATTTTCAGACCGGCAATTTGTCGAGACTCCGGTGGCTGTGTAACTGAAACACGCGGAGAACGTGTTTCGTAAAATTCTCTTCAATTACACTTTGGCGTTTGGCCGTTCCATTCACAAAACCGTCCACCCGCGTCTTGGCTGTGTCGGATACCACACGTATCCGACACCGTGTCTCGTCATCTTCGTCATCGCCAACGACGCGTTCATTTCTTGAATGAACGAACCAAACCCCGTACAGTGTATAGTGGAATTGTCTCGCTGACCCGGTCGCCGGTCAATTGGGACGGGAAGTTGAGAAGTCAACTGAGTTATCACGTCACGACACGACACACAGCAAATGTGATCAATGCGCTCCATCGCGCACCCCCCTCCCCAACCGGCCCTTTGGCTGTGTGCGTGTTTTATGTCTTACGCAAATCTTTCACCCCACATTGCGGGAAAGCGGAGTTCATTCATAAGGGAAGCAGAACGGTGTCACACTACCCTTACGGCCCGAAAAAGGGAATCGTAATGTTAGGTTGCGATGCTGCGCTGAGAGAGAGAGAGAAAGAGCAAACAGCAAACGAAGCGGCGAAGGCAACGAAACCTTTCCCGTTTGCAATAGTTTCTTATTAATCTCAATTAAAAGTAATTGTACTCGGCCGCGACATTTTGCTTGCCAGCTTCGTCTTTGAAGCGTTTTTTTTCTCCACTCTCTCTCTGGGTTTATTTTTTGCGTCCCAGCAATCACAAGTCTGCGCCCCCAGTGTGCCATCGTAACAGAACGGGACGCAACGTGACCACATACACAGTGCGTGATGTAATTTAATTGAACCGGAACAGATTAATTAATGTACGAAAGGTTTCGGTTGGGTCATGACGCCCGGCTGTCTTTCTTCGGTCAACACTTTGTGGAGGGATTTTGTGTGTCTCCTCCCACCCTGAAGCTACCGAAAAAAAAATTAAAATCCCTTTCCACACACATTTGGAAGTTTGATTGTTTTTGGGGTAATTTATTTAAGAAACCGACCGGCAGGAGGCAAGCAAAGCAAAAGGTTCCGCAGTTCCGCAAACCGCAACCGGGCACAATAACCGTGAGAGTTGTGGGCAGTTAATTGAAAATCAATTTTCAAATCCCAATTCCATTGCGTTCGGTTAATCCTTCGAACTGGTTTGTTTCCGGTTACTGTTGTGAGAGCCTGTAAAATTTCGGAAGTGCAACCTATAATCCCTTGTCCCCGTATTTCCTTTTTGTGTCGTGTTTTCGGTTCTTCATTTTTTCTTAAACTTTCGCACACATTGTTGTGTTCTTTTCGGTTTTACATGCAAATATTTGCCCAGTGGTTGGCAGGTAGTGAGACCGTTCAATTAAGTCGAGCATGTTATTTCAACACGCCGAGCTTTGTGTGTTCGACTAAATAATAAACCTTAGGGTGGGAGTTGATGAAAAGCAAATAATAAATTTATTGAAGAAAAATATTGCACTATGCATTTGAATGGAGTGAAGCACCTGAAGAACACCACCATTCTTTTTGAGGCAGGTGTGAATGGTGCTGAAGTTTGAGTTTAGTGATAATGAACTTATTTCAGCCAGTGCTTGATTTAATTGGCACCAACGCACCTGAGACAACATGAGAAAAGGGCTCGTGTGTGGGTATGCTTTCTGCAGAAATTGGGCACTTTTTATGCTTTCGGCGTGTGCGCATTGGGAAATAAGAGTTGTGGGATAATGATCCATCGCAAACGAAAAGAGAGCCACAATAAAACGATAAAGAGGGGAATTTTGTCACATTTGGTTGAGCAATTTCTGTTAAAAATTCCTCAAAAACACGTGAAAGTTGAACGATTTTTGGCTGTAAAATTTGCTCATAATTTAGCAAGGCCACACGACATGGTAATATTTCCCCTCACACACACACACGTTCTCAGTTCAATGTGAGTTTGTGCGTTTATTACACTTGGAAGTGTTGTCCTTTGAATGATATTTTGCATACAATTTGTGGTATCATAAAATCATTATTTAAATTTATTGTCTTTGAAAGTAATGTACGAACAAATTGATTCCAAAAGCCACAGAGTTATCCTTGCCTGTTCCCCATATGCATGACGTCCATCGCCAAACCAAACCTGTTGAACCTGTCCACTGTACTCGTGTTCACACATTATCCTTAACGAGATACCGCACCAGCGTTCCGGCAGCTCAGGTTCGTAGAGCAATTGCCCGTCTGATTGGTCGCGCAGGGACACTAAATTATCGTAGTCCGAGCCGAAGACGCTGCCCGCTCTCCTAGCGACCATTAAATGTGTTGAGCAAACTTGTTTTCGAAACCGGTGGTCGAATTACAAATACGCGCATTTCTTCACTTGCAAAAGGGAAAGCAAACGAAATGCTTATTCAATACGATCGCCCCAACCAATCCAACCTTTTACAACGGCCGATACTGCTGCCGGCCACAGTTCGAACCTGTAGTTGTGATATTAATTACATTTCGCTTCTGTTCCTGGCTGGCGACATTTGAGACGTGCGCGCGCGCTCCTTTACGCTCCTAATCATCTCTCCTTGCGGGGACACTCTCGCACTGGACCACGAAAACGACTTCCACGAAATGGACCAGGGATTGGGTTTTTTTTCTCCCTTTAGTAGTCGAGAAATTCGACCCCGTTCCCGGGTGACAAATGTGAGATAGCTGACAAACGGCGGGTCCTTCTACGCTCGCTAGACAACGTTCGAACCTTTCGGCCCAAATGCATGGATTCACGGGTCAAACGAGTCAGGCAGGACATTGCTGGTTTTTCTTGATGTGTGTGTGTGTTTTCTTTCTATGATTGGATCGGTACATTTCTAAGGATGTTCGGGAGGCGCGACAACAGGATTCCAATGATTTTGTAGGATAATTTTGTGTGTTTGCTTGTTAGCGTTTGTGGAGGATGCTATTACTCTCTCTCTCTCTCTCTCTTTCTCTCTCTCTCTCTCTCTCTCTCTCTCTCGGGGAAAAAGTCCTTTCTTTTGTGGTGCTTCTGAGACTCTGAGGATGTAGCAGTTTCTGATACACGGAATTGAATTTCTCGTTTCACGCATCGATGGGCGAGAGTTGTCCGTCTGGCTGTCAGTTTTACGACCACAAGTTGGAAATGGACAGGATCGAATATTTGTTGATGGTTGCTGTGGGCTGTGAATGTGTCACTTGATCAAAGCACATTTTCCGACCAGAAACTAACTAGGATTTCTACATATGGTTGAATTTTAGAGATATTATTGTTTCAGGATTAAACCAATTTTCGTGCTCGTTGATGATGTCTTCATTGCTTAACTTGGATTCAAAATTTGACCTACATTTGTACAAATCACCATCCACAAATTGAACGACCGTTAACCGGTATGTGTAACAAGCGTTAAATGAAACACTGGGGAACATGTTGTCATTTTGATGCCATCGTCTAAAAACTCCAATTCATACTCATTAAGTATCTATTAGCCCATGGAATCAGCTAGCGAGAGGAAGATTCATGCTAACAAGAATGTGGAACCGCAAACATTTTTAAAACACACTCCCTTCAATATGGCAATGACACTGCATTCTGGTGCCTGGAAGTGGAAACCTCTCAAAAACCCCTGCAAAGCCAGCAGAACGTCCTCCGATGGTACCCTTATGCGTTGAAGCAACGAACACACTCCCTCGACGCACTGAAAGGCAGGACCTGCATGTAGAGCCAAGAGATTTAAACACATCAATATGAATTAAAGTACAATAATAACAAACCAAACAAATGACCATCGTCTATTTCTAAGTGAACTTTCTTTCGGACAACGTCCCTTTGAAACCTCACTGAAACGTTCCGTTTTCCCCCTTCTTGTCCTAAGGTTTGGCTAATGATGCGGGTTCATTAGCGGAAACCGAGGGACCGAGCTGACGGTGATGGTGTTTATTTTTCCAATTACAATCATATTGTGGCTTTCTGCCCATGGTGCACGCAGTACACGGAACGGGTATCGAGCGAAGCCTCATACGGCCGCTTTCGGACCACCGTTTGATTCGATCATTAGCCGCAAGAAGGGCAACCACGACAACACTACACGGTCACCACGGAATCGAATTACAGATTTTTAATTGAGAACTCCATCAAGACACTCGCGGTAGTGGCGGGTTCCCATATCGAAAGAATCACAGCCCTGTTCCGTGTCAAATGAAAACGTCCAGTGGCCAGCATGTGTTGTGCTGATTGCCGGCATGTCGGGATGTCCCAGCGCTTGTTACTTGATATCCGAAAGGGTTCCGACTGAGCGCATTTGACTCTGAAACTGTGACGGTTAACTCTTGACGCCTTAACACCCCGCTGGGGGCGGCGTATTCATCTCACGGTAATGAAGTGGCGCAGCAAATGGTGGTCGTAAAGATATGCTTGATTTGGGAATTAATTTCTTAGGCGCCATTCTTTCATCCAAGACGGTCTCTCACTGTGATCGGTGGGTTCCCTTGCTTATTAAAAACTAATAGTTACTAAAGATCACTTCACTCCCCACACTCTAAGGAATGGGAAAAACTCATAAAAAATCAATTCTCCCTGCATAGAACATTGAGTTGAACACGGCGATCGATTTAAACGCTACCCAATTATTCTGCCGTCCCATTTGCGTCACATTTAACGAGCACACGAGTGAGTTTCAGCTTTCATCGAGCAAGAAACCTTCACAGCTCCACATACCACAGATGCTGAGAGAAAAAAAAGAAAGTGCAGTGGAAACCCGGGGGAAACATCAATTCATCAACAAACAATCGGGAGCAATATTTTACCCGCATTGGGCCGTAGGCCAGGGAACGGTTGGGCCCATGTGTGAGCACTCATAAATTGCACCGCATGGATCTCCACACTCCAAAGAGGCCGCCACCAAGTGTCAGCTGATCAAAGTAATGAATATTCGACGCTGGGGCTGATCTCGCTTTTGTGGAGATCATTTTCGTAACCGACATTGGTGTAGGACCTTCTTTTTTCGCTGGTCTCATACAAGAAGTCGTGGAGCGCCGTACTTCATGTGAAGTATGTGTAACCCACACTGTAAGCGATTCGGCGAAAGGCGGTAGTTTTTTGATTTGTGAACAACATTGGTAAACATCTATCGTGTGCGGAAGGCGATAAACAAAAACTCCAGCGGCAGATAGCGGATTTTCTTTGATGCGGATCCGAAGTGTCAGGATGACCGATCGAACTTGGGATGTAATCATTTCGGGGAAGCAATCCACTTTGATGCTAATGGTTTATTTATTTGAACAAATTTATTAACACCTTTCGCGTGCAATCGTACAAACAAAGCTAGATGGGTCTAGATGTTTGGCTCTATTTCAGGGGACATTCGCTGTGTTTCTTTGTTGTGCGTTTTAAAGCATCGTTCTGTCGATTAAACTCAAGTAATTAAATTTTCTTTAATTGTTTTACTATTTTTTAAACAAACAATCCGTTGTCCCAACACCACGACGCGCGCTCGCAACCCAATCGTAAGCGAAGTGAAAACAACTACACCCCGAACGAAGCGAAACATCAACAGCACAATCGTGTTCATTGATTATTTTTCCTGTGCTCGGAGCGTACGGAGAGGCGTTTCGGTGTGATATTGCCCAGACGCTCCCACGCAAGCAAGTTTATTTGAAAACCCATACCCATGAGATTGATTGCTTCAAGTGATGGGGAGTTTCGGTTGGGTCTGCCGTAATGTACACAAAGCAGTACGCAGTTTTCCAGCCGCGATCGAAGATCGAACACAGGATCGCGGTTTGCTTGCCCGCGTGGGGTGTTTACACGCATCATAAAACCGATGAAATAGAAGATTTTTCTTTGAAGTTAAAATTTTCCCACCAGCCTAAACCGTTTAGCACACGGCCAGGGGAGGTCCGATTGTTTTTTGTCAGATTGTAAACGCGTAACGCGTTCGTTTAATAGTGATACACTTTTAATTAATTTATTGCCTGCACACCCTTCACGCTGGAATTTCTTCTGGTGCATTGGGGGAAATGGTCTCTTTCCAGGTTCTAGATCGTAAACCTATCTTACAACTAGCAAGATTGTAGCGTTTTTACAGGCTCATAATTTATCACAGAACCCGTTTCCAGGATTTAACAATGCACAAAAAACTGCAGCGCGCGTCTGCACACACAGCCAGACAGTGTGACGCTTACGCCGAAATACGATGCTGTAAAACTTAACAAGGCAACCTTCACAAACTAAAACGGGGCGCAACGCAATGGAAAAACCACTTGTTCTGCCACATTTTTTCCCAGAACGGTGTCCTTTCGACGATGTTGTTCGAAAAGAGCTTGCTTGCTTTTTGTTCCTTTGCCTTATGTGAGTAGCGTAAATCCGTCACGCCAGACAGTGTGGCTCCCACAGCGAGAAGATCGTGCGTTGCCAAGGAAACGGATGGTTTATGATCGCGAAATATGACGCTAAACAACGGTAGGGAAAAGTTCTCAGGAAGGATTGAATGGAACAAACATTTCTATCAGCACAAAGCATGGGGAATTTTACATCCCGCACTTTTGGGCTCTTTTTGAATTGGAGAGTTCCAGCATAATGATTTAATGGTAGCGTCTCTCAATAACGCGCGCTCATCACGTTATAGCACCATCAAGATAACAAGCATGATCATTGATCAAATGGTTTAGAGACATCCCATCGCACCCAGCCCAAAAGCCCATCATCACTTTGCTGATCCAAACTGATCTTACAAATTTATGCTTGTCACCTAGCTAACGAGACACCGCCCAATTCCAGCGCAACATCACCACCCTCGAGCAAATGACCTTTTAACCGCAGTCCTCGAAAATAGAAAACCACACAAAGTGGTTGTAGTGCAGCGCCTAATTAACATCCAATTAACACCATCGTAAACAATTTGATAAATGAACCCACACCGCAAGTCCACGCTGGCAGAAGGGAACACTCCACATGCCCCCGCTCAAAGACTGGAATTGGTGCTACCGAGTGGATACTAAGAGTACAACATCCAACTCTCCCCACCATGCCTTGGCGCGTGGCTAAACTCTTCCGTGGCGGTGACGGTTCCATGTGTCTCAGCCCTAGAGCAGTGACGATGGTAAAACATATTTATGTTATTGTTTTTTCTCTCTCTTCTCCTTCGGTGGAGGAGTGTCGAGCTGGAGGGTCTAAAATATAATTAACTTCTTCATCATCCCAAAAGTGTTTCTACGCGTCATTTTTGGAACACCCTCGAGCGGTATGTAACGACGCGAGAAGAGCATGCTTCTTCAGACCTGATGGTCCCTTTGTCCGAACCATTGGGAAAGGGAGGGCTAGAGATGTAGTTGGCCTTATAAGACTTTCATAAAACTATAAATAAGTTTAATCGGTTGTTTTACATGGTACTTATGTGTCTTGGGGAAGAATCTTCCCGAGCAAGTTGTTGATCGCAAAGCGCAAAGCCAAAGTGCTCTGCGGAGCTCGTTTTGATGCGACCGCAAGCAAGTGAGATGTGTAATTTATTGTACCCTTTTTGTTTAATTCTTGATCATTGTTGGGTTGTTGGGTAAATTGGCTGTACTTAATCCTCCACTGTGAACGTCACGCCCGAAAACAAGTGACGAGTGATATTATGAGGGATTTGTCTCCCACAAAAGGAAGCAAACCCCTTCTCCGGGCGGTGCGTCTTCAAGGTCTTGGCTATCTTTCGGTGGGAATCTTAATTTGTGTATGTCGCATATGTGTACTTCAGCATCGACACTTGTTGTTGAGCAACTGGAAGATAGGGACTCCCTCTCTTCTCTGGAAGATAATCCCCCCCAGTGGGACGTAATAATTATGCAGCAAGGAATGGCAAGGCTCAAGTGAAGTGGGAAAAAGTGTCTTCCGGGTTGCTCGGTGAAATATCATCCCCACAAACACGCAAGTACACCAATTGAGGTCAGTAAGATGTTGGTAATGATATATGTACGTACCAGTTTAGCCCCGAAAACTTGGAAACAGCAACTCGGTGTTAATTGAGTAATGATGAGGATGTTTGTAGATAGATTTTTATTCAATTGTACCAACCAAATTGATGTTGATAGAACAAGCTATTGAAAGAAGGCACACAACATGTCCCCTAACAGCTCACATTTGCTTTCTTGGGAACAGATGCCACAACACACCTTTTCCTTTGGCCAGCTTGCTTCACTGTTGTAACTGATCCAATTCACCCACCTGCGCGGCGGTACCTTCTCCGCAGGATGCAAAACACCATCCATTCTTGCCGCAGGACTGTGTTTAGGTCCTTCTGGAGAAGCAAACAACGACAACAATAATGAAACACACTCCCCGAGCGCAATTCAAAGCCAACTTAATTTACTTCCCGACAAACGAGACATTTATCCTTTTTACCGGGGCGTGAAAGCGACGCCGTCTTGGATGAGGTTTTCTTCCTTGTCGGAGAGAAATTGAGCCGACGTTAGCCATACGTCAGTTGACAAACGGTCGGCTAGGTCCAGTGACACAGAGCGGTCGTGGGGCGCACGTGTGTGTGCGCTTTGTCTGGTCAGAAATTTGCTGACATTTCGGGAAACAAATCACGGGACAAGGCAGTGCTTTAAACAATCGTTAAAGAACAATCGATAATGCGTACGTTCCTTTTTTTCGGTGAAGCTGTTGTTTGTGGTGCGCATGGTGTCCCTTTTTCTCTTCTGTTTCTGATCTGCTGTGATTGCGTCCTACACTCCCTCTACGCCAAAATTCCCTTTTCACCATTGTGGCGGCGCACAGGGAAATAATGATGGGACATTAGCGCAACCCAACTGCCAGTGACTTCCCGGTACGTACCACGCCAGTAGTTGTCCTTTTTTCTGCGCCCTCACTCTTACTCACTTTTGTGTAATCCCAATGTTGTTTGTTCGTTTCACCGGTGTTTGCTGCTGCTGGTGTACAAGCAAAGAGAACAACAACAACGCACTGTGTTCATTTGTTCACCCCAGGATTTGAGGGTGAAGCTGAATACTTAATTTAGCTGGAATACGAACGACGGTACAACAATGATCGGAACGCCGCTGGTTCGATTGTTCTGGAACGCACGAAATGGCCGATTGGCAGCCGTACTATTTTTTTCCACAAACCAAATGCTTGCCGGCGGGAGGCGTGCAGCTTTTCAGCAGGTTTCGCCGTATCCTGTGCACCCGACATCCACACACACACACCGGTGCATTGTTTTGAGCGCTGTTGATCCCGGGTTGGATATCCCGACGGGGTAAGAAAACCCCCGACGGTGTGCTTGGATCATAGTAGCCTAGATAGTAGCACAGCGACGGAAGGCAAGTTTGACGTTTGTGCGTTTGTGTTGTGGTGGTTAGTTGACGTTTCTATTTCAGTTTGTCAGGAGTACCGTAGCTGCCCAAGGACATCAAATGTCTTTCGGCCTCTAAAGTAGAGGTTGAAAATTGAACCTAAACTGGAATGGATCGAAATAAGAAATAGTTAATGATTTGACTTTCAGCTTCACCCCACGGGACGCTTTCGTTGGAAGGTTGCAGAAGGTGCCCGCAGGAGACTTAAGCCTAATGAAGTCCTTGCTGGCTGGATCGTTCGGCTTCAGGCGTTGGAAAGGAAGAAGGTAAACGACTCAATTTACATCTGCTTACCCATGTGAGTTGTTTTTTGTGTGATCTTCACCGAACTGTAGCCGTTGAAAGCTGCATCAAAGTCTTCCAACCAAGTTCCTAACAACAACATTAACAAAAAACCATGTAAATCGGTTTTACGATCAAACCTACAAAGTAACGCCCAAAGAGGTAAGAGCATTGATTTTCACACGATTTTAATGCCGCGGCGGCATACAATTTTTGGGGCGCCACCCCGGAATGGTTCACAGTCAGCGCTCAACCCCTTTCGGAATCGCTACCACATCCAGAGCAAACAGAAAAAATACTTTGGTCCGTTTTGGCTCGTTAAAATCTCGTAAAATCTATCGAATTTTTAATACCGATGTGTCTTTTTCACCTTGACGTCGCCAGACTAGGGCGTTTTATTGCAACCGTTAATGGGCGTTAATACTCCCTTTCGGGAAGAACCGACAGGCCTGATGCGATACTTGCGGCACTGGTGTACGAAGAGTTGATCTCACACCTTACCTCTCACGGTGTATGAAAAATATCAACATAAAACATATCGCCAACCAGACCCCGTGCTGGACCTGGTTCGCTCGGTCACGCCGGTAATGGCTCTATTAAAACGGCCCGAAGTTGGGTTTTAATTTGGAGCATCTCTGTTTTACCTCCGTGTGTTTGATGATTGCCGTTAACATGTCAATGCTGCCGTGTCCGATGGTTAACTTTATGGCGAACTGTCATTATTTTCTATTCATTTTTTCAGCTATTATTGTTTGATGCGTTCTTTTTGTTTGCCGCTTTCAGCCTAAGGCGCCTGTAGCTCATCTGCGACGTTATTAAATTTCACAAAGCCCACAGCTTCAATCGTAAAAATTAGTAACTACTTTCCCAGGCAGTCGTGAACCATTAAATACAATTGTTTGCTGTTTGCTTTTGTGGAAGAGGCATGTGTCTTTGGCGTAGACGGTGCACAAGCAAAACGTGATCACATCGTTACGTTTATTTGTTGCTGGACGTAATGCAGCCAATGTGAAGCGATGGTAAAGGGTTTTTTTTAACAGAGGGGGCTATACCTCGTTTAATGGGTTGTATGTACAAAGTGTGCACCATGTTACAGTTATTTCTATTTCTAATGGTAAGCTGTTTTAAGAGCTGCAAAGGCAGCAAACACACGTTGGGACTTTTATTGATTGTACAAATTACGAGGCGATGCGTTGGTTTTACAAGCTTATTCATGTTTGATTGTCGTTAAGTTTTTATTATTGGCAGCTCTGTGGACATTTGTAGAACGAGAATGGTGCACTAGACACAACGTTTATCGCCTTCTATACAATAACTAGTTAAAAGCAGATGGCCTAGGTGGCAAAGGTGTACTTGTGGTGGTTTATTTCTTGTGCACAATTCTTAACGGTCGATTTACTTGAACGGTGTCGTTATTTTAAAAACTTAATAAATATTGTTCAAATATTATCTACAATATAATAATGCTATGTCTTTTCCAGTATTACTTTTTGCTTAAGCTTTAATTGCAAGTGACTTTAATTTAAACATGAAAATTTCGATAATAACTTACATGTATTTATAACAAAACAGACTGAACTATGAAACATCATACATCATACGGGAACTATTTGAGTTCTTCAAATGTCAAACATGATTTATAATCAAATTGAGCTCTTTATCACTCATATTCATGATTGTTCCTCCGAGTTTTGTATGGAATCTACGAAGAATCAAATTAATCGTAAAAATAACATATTAATTTATTTGGAAAATAAGTTTACTTTTTTTGGAAAATTCTATACTCTCTCGTTGGATGCATACAACATTAAAAGGTTGGCAAGTTTGAAAAGAATTATGTGGAGCATTCTGTTTCGGAGAGCCTACAGGAATGTGAAGTTGCTGCCAGGAAAAAGACGTGCTACAGAATTGTTGTAGTCTGAGCCATGCTACGCCATGTCAGAGATAAAGAGATAAACAGAACCAAAATGTTTGTGTAACTTTCACACAACCTCTGCACACTACATTTGGCTCACTTTCTCTAGCTTCTTAGATATTATACAGAATCTTTAGTGTCTTCAGTGTTTAATATGGAATTAAGTGAGATACCTTGTCTCGATGTGATGATGTAGTGGATTGCCTTGAATGTTTTGGACAGCATTAGTGGAATGAAACTTAAACAACAATAAAATAAATAGTTTCTTTATTCTTGAAGTTAGTTCTCAACAACGAGATTCTCTTTTAATATGCCTTTCTCTTCAACGTGCTTGATCGAATCATTCATAAGAAATAGATTGCAATCAATATCACCTCCACACAGCACCCGTTCAATGTCAGCCGATAATGAGTAGTGGCTACCCCCATCTATCCTAGGCTATTCTCTGGAAGAAGCCCGGCTCAATATTTATAATCACCCTTTTTGTGCTGCCTTTATCCCGCGGGATAATAAATCATCTAGCTTCCAAGGTCTTGGCTGGGATTGAGTGGATCATCATCAAACGACTAAGCATCGAACCTAATCGACAGTTAACACTCAACAGCAACATACCGCCAGTAATGAGCGTGTACGAGGCGCGTTCCCGAACCCCATATTTAAACAAACATTTCACGTTCACAGAAAACGAGAAGGCACTCCTTTTGCCGATATTTTTATTTGTTGTTTCGATACCGATTTTGAAATACACACCCATTTCTACGGTATCGATACACAGAGGTACAGGCATAGCTAGCCGGCTAGAGTGCCAGTTACAAATGATTTATTTTAACATTCCAATCAAACAAATTACCACTTTCCACCAGGTCGCTGGAACTGGCATCGGCAGTACGCGCCCGAACGCAACGGCCATAGCCAAAGCCCTGCTGACAGGATTGATCTTCCGGGAGCCGCCGGTGGAAGTGTTTTTCTTCCGTCACGTTTTCCACCCTCTGCTGCGGGTGGGTTACTTTCTCCGTTCCAGGAAAACCGAGTGGCATGTTGAAGGTTAAACAAACAACATACCGAACGGGCGTGTGCGTTTGAGCGACTCCCTACCGACCGGCGGTGGCGGTGGTCTAGGCCAAGACCAGTCCCGTTTTTAGGCGATTGCGGCACACTTTAAAGATTGCTTATTAATCGTGTTTATTCCGCGTGACAGCAGGTGAACGAGGTGGATTGATTTCACATTCTCCAAAAGCGCATGGAACAAAAAAGAGCAGGAAACAAATCGGTGCTTCGTTTGATGTTCTTCCCTTCCGGGAATTCCCAGCGCTCGGATCGGGAACATTTGAAGTGGCTCTGTCGATGCGCGCTCGAGTGTACTCCGGTGTGTAGCTGATGTATTTGTGGTACCAAACAAAGCAGAAGAGAAAAGCATCTCCCGTCTCTGCCAGACAAATCGTCTCCTCGATCCCGGGCGGCAATGAGAAGATCAATATTTTGTTCCAATCTTTGTTGGCCTGCTGCCTTTTCCAATCTTGCCCTCCTGCTTCGTGCAGGATGCATCAGCGGATATTTCGGAAGTGGTGTACTTTGGTGCGGTTTGTTCGTTTTTTCGTCCCTCTGAACTAAATTTCATTTCTGCGAAACACCACAAAAATTGCTGGAAGCGGAATTTGTTTTGTTTCGAGTGGGAGAGTCAGTGACTTCACTGTAAGTTGGCGTTTTGCTGGCACTTTCCCGATGGTTGCGCTTCGGAACACGGCTACGTGTATTTTCTATCGCACCAAAGCCAGCCACCACCAGCGGGAAAATCGGTGCTTCTGGTGCAGTTCGTGCTTAACAATGTAAATTCTATCCAATCGAAGCGCACGTGCGCACGGTTGCAAGGGACGATTCGTCAACGTGGGCTTTTTGTGTGAGTGTGTGTGTCTCTGTACCACACCGCAAAGTGTCATCGAATCGGCTGCACTGACATGCTGGTGTGTGTCCCCCAGAAGGACACTTTTTGCTGATACCATGTTTGAAGAGGGATGAGCCCGGAAACAGGAGAAGTGCAACACTTGAGCGCAACTTCCGGTGGTGAAAAGAGGGCATGCGAGTATGGAAAACAAGTTTTACAAAATTTACATCCTTCAAAGTGTAGATTGAGTTGAGTGTGCTCTTTTTGGTAGTGTAAAATTATAAACTAATAATTCCTACAGAATTGCTTAAAGAAACTAAAATTGCCGCTTTCTATTTCAATTTTCAACAATCAAAGCCATAAAGATCATTGGATGTCTTCAATGAAGGTAATTTGTACATCTTACTGCCATCAGCCGCTCATTAAAGTCAGCAATTACTTCCCTCTGCTAGTCTGTTCCTTATTTCTTGCCTCAAATGTCACAACTCAACATTTAAAAAAACCATCTCACCAATATGTTTCTAATTACCGATACTGCTTCTACGATCACACGATACCCTTACCTTATGTTTCTTATCACAACTCCTGTCAAAACGATCCAGCACTAATCCGAGCGGACGGCGGAAGTTGATCCTTAGCTAGGAAATTGTTCCAGCTTGTTCGCGCTCCCTACCAGGGCCACGGTAAATCGATACCGTGTAGCAAGACCGTTGACAGTTTTGCTGACGGTGTTTGCTGTTTATTTATGCTTCATCACCACCACTACAACCACCACCAGCCACCACCACCGTCATCGATCGTCGTTTGTGTGGTTGTTTTCAAAGATGATACGCTTCAGCAGCATCTAAACTCACAGCCATGGTTCCCTCGCGGTCTTGAGTGAATCATTCGACCCTCAGTCTGCAAGTTCTGATTGTCTTCCTTTGTGTGTATGCTTATAGGAAAAGCTAACCAATACATGACCTAAGAGAGCCCACGCGTAACTACTAGACGCTCTAAGAGGCATCTCTGACTGTGTTGGGGAATTTGATGTTTTGCTAGCTGCTTACAAGATCATTGACTACATCCGTTGTTTGGTGTGGGGGTGTTTGGTAGCAGAATGATTGGTGTTTGTTAGTATTACGAGTAATTTAATAGGAACGAAACCAGTTTACAAAGTGGCTTGTCAGTATATTGATTGTTGAAACTACCGTGTAGAGGACGAGGATGAATCATGGATTGAGTGAGTTGTCTATGAATTTCGAGAGGTAATGAGGTACAGTAAAGAGTTCTTAAACGCTCATTCTGGGTAGGAATAGCTTAACATCATACTCGGTCTAGGCTCAAATCTAAGATGACCAAACAGCTGAACTGAATTGGTTGGCTCAACGAGGCATAGATAGTCAATGAGATCTTATAATAGCTCAAGGGAGGTTTAGACTCGAGTACAGTTCCCCGACCCAAGTATGCCATAATTTCAGAAAATCTTTATTAAATCCATCAATTTCTATTAAAATTGACTGTTCATTTATCTTTTATTGAAAGAACCTTGAAAGACATTTAAAAACGATTTAAAATGAATTCAACTCATTCATCAACTAAAATGTTAGGATCAAAAGTAACAATTTTATATGCTAGAGCCTTAATTCTCTTAGCAAGACGTCCTTCAATGTGCTTGTGCTAGCAATATAATCAAAAATATTGCATTGAATCATACTTGAGCCGTTGCCATTGACATTAAACCTCAAGAAATGAAATCAAACTTCTATATCAAACGATTGATTTCACCAAATCGATACCTCACCCATTGCCCACCTCTCTTCAAATAACGTCCCAAGCACACCACAAAATTGCGCCAAACAGCCCAAGCGCAAGCAGCTGAAGTGCCTGTCGCCAATATTTTGTCAATTAATTAAACAGTTTCTCCCCATCAGAAGCGTACTTTTAGCGTGTCGATTGTTTTCAACCATTGCTGCCAGAGCGTCAACACAATTGAACAGGATTGTTGTTATTTTTTACCTCGTCTTGACTTCTTCTAACGCCTTTTTACCAACATCGACGACCAAAACCAAAGGCCAGGGCACCAAAATGTGCCAGCAGTGAGCGCGAAAACGGAGTTAATTAATCCACCAATTTGCTTGCTTGCTTGCTTGCTTGGTAGCAGCGAAAGGCAGCGAACAATGCGTGCACACCGCACAATCTACCAGAGGTACCACACGAACAGGCCACACATACACAATTTCCCATTGTGATTGCGCTCGGGGCGCTGATGACTTCTTCCGGGTGTTACCGGGTGTTTCGCGGTTTTTCCAACCCCGACTGTCGGCCGGAGCATTCCCTGCTGGTTACGGGAAAACTCCCCATTGTGTTGCATACCCGATATCGTACGTTTGCGCCAATTGGTGACCCTTTCGTCGGTTTCTTTTGGCTTTGACTTTTTTTTTTAAATAGGCCGTTTGTTTGCGTACATACACCCGTGCCCCCGTTTGGGAAAATCTGACCGAAAACTGCTGGCAACACAATCGATTTGATATTAATACAGCATTCTGTGGTCTGTTGTTTCGCCTTTGGGAGTGCATTTCAATTGTTTTTTGGTGCCGTTTTTTCACCATTGCCCTTTGGCGAATTAGGGGGAAAAACAGGGCACCTAGGCCAGATTCCGCAGGGATTCTGCCTTTGATGAGGTCTAGCTAACAGCTAGGCCTAATGTTTGAATTGAGAAATGCATTATTTGCAGCTCTTTTTTTCTTCTCCTCATTCTGTGTTTTGTTTTCGCTATTGATTGTTCTTGTGTGGCTGTTTTCCACCAACTATTTTCCTCTTCAAAGTCGACGCTGTTGCTGCTTCCAGGGTTTTGGCGCGCTTTTTTTGTGTTGGTATTGTTCTCAGCTCTGTTCTCCCAATCACACCCAGATGAGAGTGTTGGCCTTTTTTGTTAACATATCTCAATTGATGAGGTTTGCTGTGCATTCTTTAAAAGGCCATGGCGTTACGAATATACTCGGTTGATACCCGCCGGCTTTTGGTTTGGAGGTTTTTCAGCTTAATCTCGTCTAAACCTCACCCCCCTCCTGGGGCCAGCGGGCATGTGATGAAACGATCCTTTTTTGGTCGCCCTTACGCTTTGAGGTCAGCCTCCCCTCGGGGTTACTGCTTGGGTAAATGGACAGTTGTGAATCGATTATGTTCGAGGTTGTGAAATTTTACATTTTTGCTTGAAAAACCAAAACCTCCTGCAATGCGGTTTAGAATGAGCATCTATCTATCTCCTGCCACGATACGTCCTTCATCGATCATCTTCTTGATGGGATGAGATGACCTAAAGGAATTGGTTGAGCATGTCCCGGGTTTTTAGTATGAACCCCACCGGGTGACAGAACCATTTGGCAGACATTTTTCCTCGTCCCGGTCCAAGGAAACAGAGCCAGTCAGTCAGTCAGTGAGAGGCCAAAGCGGAAGAGGCCACTCCCGCCAGCACGCCATAATGTTTTTATCGATTTACAATGAAAACAAACCATTAACAGAGCAGTAATTAGTAATTGCTCGTCCCGTAAGATCCTTCGGTACGTATTGCCCTTGACCCGGCCCGATGTGTGTGACGATTATTGGGTACCATAAATGGTTCCAACAGGCGAACTATGAAGGATAAAGGACACTGAGGACCAACCAATAGATCCCGTCGAAGAGAATTGCCTGTTTTTTCCCCGATCCCTTCGGGCAACGGTATTTACTTGAACACAAGGACACTGCACGAAGTGAGTGGAAGTGTTGGCATCCTTTACACCCTCCAAATGCAGCGTGTGTTGCAAATGTAAGAAATAAAATGTATCTTACTTCCATAAAAATGATAATTCCTGCATTAGCTCCACGCGCGTTTCGCCCGTCCAACGTGTGTGGCTCGTGTGGGACCGTATTCGCGTGACTTCAGTCTTGTGACTCGTTGCTTGGGCGTACGATCTGCGTACGCATCATACGAACGAACGCCACGAACTAGCACCCACACCCGAAAGGGCCAATAAAATCAGATCAGAGCTGATTGTTTTACACATTTAGTGGTTTATTGAGGAAGCCGATGGGCCGTAGCGATGGGAAGAAAAGGGCTTCATTATTGCAGACTAGCATTCTAGCTAGACATGGCATATGTCGTAGGTCCCGTTTGCGTTCAGGTGGATGCATTAAATTGTTCTTTTGTGTGTGTGTATGTACTGTCACCAACAAAAAAGGGACGAAAACTGTAATAACAAAATCAGATCGAGTCACTGTAATGTAGAGTAAGTTGGTTTTTTTTTATGGTGCGATCCTATTTTTTTGTTTTTGTTTGGGACTTTATGGGAGCGTAGGTATCATAAATGAGTACTTTTGTGCTTTGTTTTTATTAAAGAAACGTTAACCCCCTTCTACTTGGCCAAGCAATCCTTTTTTGTGTCACAGAAATGCAATAAAAAATATATATAGAAGCTGTAACGTTGACAAAATCTGATCCATTTTTTCAATATGTAATGACGTTCCATGCATTTGCACCCGGAGTTCCGTTAAGTCGGTCCAGCGAGATGGTGCAATTTCAAGTGCAACCCTTTCACATGATCTCGTTTCGGTACGGAATGTGTAACAAACATGTAACAAGTGCAATAAATGCTCCAATAAAACGTTCAAAAGCAACCCATTTTGAGCGAGCGAAAATAAACAAACCTTAGCCCCATGAAGTGAAGAATCGAATGCTCCAGTATGCTTTACTCCTTTATTTATGATGCCTCTGTTACGGTACATTGTTTTAGTGTTTTTCAAAAATATAAAGGCCAACATTGTCCTTTTTGTCTGTGTCGTACGGGAAAGAACGGCTTCAATTAAAACGCTGCATCGATGAAGCCCTTGCTGTGAAGTGATTCATTTTTCGGTCGGACTTCCTGTTCCAATTCGCTGTTGATGAATTATTGCGAACAGCGTTGGTTTTGGGCACACACTCACAGCCTCCCCATGCTGCAACACAACGGTTAGACCGGGCCCAATCCCAGTCCCAGTGACAGCGTAATTGCTTCAATTGACGCATAAACACGCATCCGCACTGGCATGGGGGGCAAGCAGCTATGCCGCCGCGGAAAACCGAACGGCGCAAGTCACGTCCTTTTTTTCAGGACGGGGAGGCGCACAAAAAGAGGGGGAGCAATGGAAGCTCCCATTCTCTCGTTCTCACTCAAACTGTCCACATTCATCGGCCCGGTTTTATTTTTTGTGTTGTCCTTTTGCAAAACAAGCAAAGAGTTGTTTCCCTATCGCGAACGAACAATATTTATCGTTTATCCTTGCCAACCTTCCCGCCCGTGTAGTATCAACCCTTAACAAGACCCATTCCCATCCCGGGATGGCGTGTGAGAGAGAGTAGTACATTGCACACCGATGACGATGATGATGACGGCGATGACGATGACGCTGAGTGTGGGTGGAGCTTTTCTCGAGATGGCTAAACAAAACTCGAGCGAAGAGTTGCGCGCCACCAAACCGGGAAACCAACGCCAATGGGGGAGGTAAAACTGGGGTGGATAAAAATGCAAACCCCAGGGCTTTTGTCCGGAAAAGGAAGGGAGGGGGAGGGGCATCAGGCGGGGGAAAACTCTGTTTCCCAACACTTACAGCAGCGTTATAGAAACAGTTTGTGCTGGCGCAGTATCAACAGAGGCAACACTTTTTTTTGTGTTATCAGTGATTGGGAAATGATTTGGGTACGGTGGACGAAATGGATGTACGGTGAGGGTCAAAATTGGATAACTTCTTTGGTTTAGATTCTGTAGGATCATTACTTTTGAAACATAATTCTAACATCATGAAAAGCTATTATTAAAATTACAAGATTTATAGATAAAGTTATGTGCTTAAATTCATTAAAATGTTGTAAAATGAAGGGAATATAGAGATTCAAACAATACACAATCGATAGACCTATCGATTTAAGTTTGAATGAATCAAAAAGATCAAAATTATAAATTTTTAAATAAAACAAATTACTCTTTTCCGGTTTGTACAGACCACACTGTAAAGTAAATACAATAGTTTATATTGAAATCAAAAACAGTAAAAAGAATTTCGTTAAATTAAAGTTAATAACCTGTTAACTTCAATTAAGCAACTGAACAAAATGTAGCAAATGTCCGTAAGGCTGTTTAACTAACCATAAAACAATGACAACAATAACAGTAATGACACTTGATAAACCCAGCTAAACAACACAATTATAATTGAAAGTTTATGAAAAATACTATTGTTTAATTATGAATATTCTTCTTCTATTTGGCGTAACGTCCTACGCGGACATGCCGGCCTATACAGGCTTTCGAGACTTAATTCATTACCTCGCAGCCGTATAGGCAATCCTTGCTTCGAGTTGACCTCTGTACCACAGGACCGCCCCTATGAATATTAAACACTGTTATTTAGCATCCTCAATTCTCTATCAATACAACGTGTACGCTCGTATATTCACTTTCACCACAAAAAGTGCTTGCCCAAACAACCATCAACAACAGAAGAAAGTAACAATAAAATGAAAAAAAAAAAAAAACTGCTCGTTATGCACATTTTCTACCGAACAACTACGTGACCTACTCGCAAAACGCCAGGCACGCTGGTGGCAGATTTTAATGAGGACAGGGCGTCACATTCGCCCATCCCTATCCCCATCCTCGTGCCGTGCCATGTTGTTGTTATGCTCAATGTTAGCACAAACTGTTTCCTAACTGTCTGACAACATTTTCCAACAGTTTTCACGCTGGGTGTCGTTCCTCCCACTCACTCACTGCCCGTCTCGTTCGTTCGATCGTGATGTGGGTCCCATCTGTGGGCAATTCGTGCTTAATGGCCAACCCCTCCCAAACACCCATCAACTTCATCGAAGTCAGCACAATTTTCCCAGCGATTTGTGTGTGTGTGTGTGTGTGTGTGTGTGTGTGTGTGTGTGTGTGTGTGTGTGTGTATGTTTTTCTTCCCAGTCCTTTTGTAGAAGGTAAGAAAAAAACATAAAACAACGTTTCTATTCTCCGCGTATTCTCGTAACTCCGGGTTTATGAACAGATCAACGGCACCACATCACGAGTGGTGGAATGCTGCGCTACGTGACCTGACAGACACACGGATCACTTGTTAAATGGGAGATTTATTTGTCTCCCTCCACCAATTGGTTCACCTCAACCACGGTGTCGATTTCCTATTGAAGCATGTTATCACCATGGAGAGAGCGAGAGTTGAGTCGTGCAAGCCTTGAAGACAGTGCCAAACAAAGACCACCTCCGGTTTGGGGGGGAGAATAATCGATGCAAATTGTACCGTGAGAGGTGCAATAAACGGAACATTAGCGCGAGTCTCTGATGGATACAGGGAAAAAAGGAGAAGGAAAAAAGGATGAAGGAATCGATGCAAAGGCCCCAGGCAGTTTATAGCTCAGCTGTCCATTCAGAAAGCGGTTACCACGGAGACTTGTGACCTTTCTGCAAAGTATTCCGACCGTGACAAAACGCATTAAAAGAAGCTCAAAATTGAAGGAAACTGAAAAAAATATGACTCAATCAGCAGGGAAGGATATTACGTTTACATCCTTATATCGAAACTCACAGTCAGTGTTGTGTAAATAATTGAACACAAAACCAAGTGTCTCGCTAGGGAAGAGATGGCAAGCTTCTCAGCTTCCACATGCAATGCGTGGATTAACGTTGAAGCTACCTTATGCAACTTGTCAACGCACTCGCGTAGATCTTAATTATGACAAGGATTAGCGTGACACGATCATTGACACACAATCTGGCCAAGAACACTCCCCGAACAGATATAAACATAAATAGTACCACCGTTTCATTCTCTTCCTTTAGCTCCCCTCAAAGTTAGCTGGCTGTGTAGCTGGAAGGTGGAAAATATTTGGAAAATTTGTTGGCTCAATAGCAAATAGCGAAGCGGGAGAAAGCTACTGCCTTGTTGGATCTATGCGCACGTAACGATAAATCAAACCGAGAAATGCGACTCCCTAACGCTAGCGTTCTGTGGAGCGGAAGAAGGAAGCAAACTATCGCTAGGCAATAAAACATCGTCTAATGGTTTACGGAGTTTTTCTGGTAGCAAGCAAAACCAGATAAACCACCAGACAGACAGGATTAAGCTTTGTGCGAGCAGACGTTGAAGTTGACGAGCGCCATATGGATGGCGGGCGTGTGACATAGTGTTTAAGCGATACTTTTTAAGGGGAGAGATGTACGAACGATCCATGGGAAAAGCGGCATTCGTGTGGCTTGGTAATTTATGTTGTCCTCAAGGTGATGAAGTTTGTGGAAAGATCGTTTATTTATTTAGAGCTCGCATGCGCTTGTATGATGCAGTATGATCAGCAAGTTGTGGGTGAGGATCACTAGCCAGGACTGGGACGAAGTTATTTGTAAAGTGATCTTGTTTTTTTGGATAAAGATATCATTGCATTATTGTATTGAAAAATGAAATTAATTTGAAAGCTACTAGAGTTATATTTCTATGGGCAAGCGTTTTAGGTTTAGCTGAGGAATTATCTTCAAGATCACTCAATACTCACTTGAGTATCACTTAAGACCGAAAGGCCGAAAGAAATCTGAAATTATTGAAACAGTACCTAATCGTCATGCTGCCGTGTTGTTTATTATGTAAAACAAGTTAGACCTTGTTTAAAGCAAATGAAGTGTACACCAGCACTTGTGTCTGTTAGACCTTTTAGGGTTTATAAAGCTGTCGATAAATTATAATATTCAATACAAACTATGTCAAAACCTCATATTATTTGTCCGAATGTGGTTTATAACGATTCTCGGCTAGGGTAGCCTTTCATATGATGTTCTAAAACTTTGAGTCCCAATTTATATTTCAAAATAGTAATGTCACACTGCCAGTGCATCTCTTGGAGGTGCCCGACATCAAACCGTGCCTGCTCAGCCAATTCTGCCGCTGATGTGCTTTACACCGTGCTAATGGGTTCATCTTTACCGCCTAAATAGCATTAGAAAAAGCTTTAAAGGACTAACCTGTTATCCCTGGGGCAGGAAAAAGTGGCTCTCGGTAACTCGATAACGAAAACCCAAATAGGATCATCGCTCCTTGGCCCTTGGGTCCGGGGTTTGTCATCCATCGAACCAACCAACCTTCGATGATCCCTGACAAGTGATCAGCGGCTTCAACACGCTGCCCTGCTCAACGCTATCTCCTCTCCGTGCTTATAAGCTTCGCCCCGTAAGGTGAAAGTATTTAAATATTTTGATCTCATTAAAATTAAAGAGCCTAGTTTAAGGTGCCCCCGGTCCCCTTGTGGTGCCGCTTAGCTCGCAAAGGGAAAGAGTGCATTGCCAACCACACTCGTCGATTGAGCTCACCTTCGGGACCGATCGTCGATCCGTTTCTGGAACCTGAGCACTCACACGCTCAACAGCACGATAAAGCTGTTTGTTCTTCATTAAGTTCTTAGTCGCAAATCCTTTAACCTCATTCACGGGCAAAGATGGGAGAAGACGCAAATCACCTGCCCTGCCGTTTACCGAGCACAAACCGCTCGCAAGCTTAGGAACATCGGTAAAATCTGTTTATTATTTCTATGCAGCCTAGTCAGGCGGTTGTGGAAGACAACGAAACTTCTGTTCACTGTAAGAAAAGACCGAAAAAGGCAAGGCCCAGGGTACAAGAAAGCACCCATTGTATGTCGAAGGAAAAGATCACCAAAGAAAAGGATTATAATATCAACGGGCATCGGGAGAGAGAGAGAGAACGAGAGAGCCAGTATGCTAAAGTGGTAAAGTACCTTAAAGGTCAGCGCAGTCGAGCGCAAAGTGCATTAGCTAGCCACTTGCACCCAGGCTGATGGGATTCGTTTTTATTGAAATTGTGAAAAGATAGAGAATGGTTTGCTTATGCTGTTCATGAAGAAAGGACAGTGTGAAATATCGATGGATGAAAAACGTTTCTTGAGGAAGTGATGGGAATGATAGCGATCACTTTCTTTTTATCAGTTAAAGTGATCATATTGCTCCTAGAGGAATACGGAACATTCATTCAAGAAACGCACAATGTGATCGTTATGAATGGAGGCGATAACATTCTCAAGTCTACAAAAACTACTTCGAAATCCTGTTTGAATTTCTTCCTTATTATTTGTTGCCTTACATACGCGTCTTAACTTGAACACGCAAATCATCGAAGCATGGTAACGAAGGCAGCTGGGAAATTCCCTCCACAGATTGGACAAGTAAACAAATTGCTATCAAACATACAAAACAAACAATTTATTACACACATACACACACATACTCTCACGCCGAGCATGGTCAACGAAAGTTATCATCTGGGTAAAAGCCACATTTAGTTTAAAAATAATCCTAATCACAAACGCGGGATCCACGCATTACATCCACGAATCAATATCATTCGTCATATCCTCCGTCTGGAAGCTGTCCAGATCGGTAATGGGATGGTCCGGTAGGGCCTTGGCCAACTTCAACACCTTCAGCTTGTCGATGGTGGAAGCCACCTCAAACCCAATACCGTTCGTGGCGTAGAACGCATCCACCAGCGTCCGGTTCCAGTCGATCGCGGGCAACTTCTGTTCCAGCTGCCCTGCCACATACTGGTACAGCTGCTTGGCATCGTACCGCGTCGGTGTTTCCGCACTCAGCAGCAACTGCTTGGTACGATTGGCCTGGCACTGATCACTGACCTCGAGCAGAATCGCTTCCAGCAGCTTAATCTCATCCGCCAGCCGCTTATCGTTTTCGGAAAGGTTTGCAACGGCGGTAGTACCATTGCACGAGCTAGCCTTTTCCGTCATATCACCCAGCAGAATGCGACTTTCTATTGTGGGACGAGAGCAAAATGGCGCATTAGAACGACTCCCCCCCATCAAGATGGCTCATTTCTTCTCGCTTACCTGACACGTAGAATTCGTTCGAGCGGGACACGTACGCCTTGCCGCTGGTTTTCTTCACAATCGCATTGTAGTACACGTGGTCCCGGCTGCGGATCACGGCGTCCTCGCTGCGCAGTATAAACTTGCCGTACGACACTTCGGTCGTGTTGAGACAGATATCACACACCGGCGGTGTGGACTCTTCCTCACTCGAGTCACCCGACGACGACGGTTGGTTTGCCTTGTTGATGAAAATCTCGATGCCGAACAGCTCCATGCCGGCACGGTACGGGTACCACACCATCACACCCTTCGGATGGTAGATCTCAATATTGACGCCCTTCGGTCGGCGCGAGGAACGCTTCGAGCTGCCCCGGCTTTTGCGAGCGTCGACCGACTCGAGCAGGCAGCTGGCGGCCACCAGCCATAGCAGGGCAATCGTTGCTAGTAGATGATGCTTACGGTTTACTCCAGCCATCTTCACGGTACGAGCTGATCACTGTTACTGGCGCGGATGAGGTGCGAGCATTCGGTCTGGCTTGATCAGGCGGTATGTGTGACGATTACGAGAGATTGGAGAGAGTGGTGTTTGTTTGACCGCTGGCTGATAAGAGTACGGAGATGATGGGGCTTCCAAGAATCGATCGAACGTGTGAGGCTGTAGTGGTGGCATCAACCGTACAGATTACCTTGTGCAGCAATGAAACCGCTTCCTTTTGTACGAATCGCGGAACAAATATAATCAAACGACGAGTCATCGTGGACAAGCTTCAGCATAGCAATGGTGGGTAAATCTCGATGACTCAATTATTGACGTACAACGACTTTTGGGAAAATTTAATGCGCTTATGTGTGCCTTCCAAAAATAATTTAAGAACTGATTTTACAAAAAAACAGTCTTGAAGCTGTAATTCTGTAACAACAACATATTTATTGTCTTTTATACCATTTCGCATGCAAGGAGAATAAGAATAGAATAGATTATTTTTATTATTTGGCACTATTTTATTGTCCTAACATAATTTTTGAAGCCAAAATCCTTAATAGAACAAAAATACATTCAGAAGCAACTCAACTCAACGAAAGCGATTCGCCGGCCTCCTTCACGTGCTTTGCGAACGTGCTCCATCGGTGAAAATGATGCGCATTGCATACCACCAGGGGAAAAGACAGTTAACGAAGAAATAGCACATCAAATTGCATACAATCCGGCGTAAAAGTGGACCCTTCGAACAGTTTCGTTATACAGGACTAATTTCGCAGGAACATTTTCTAATAAAAAAATTGAACTGTGAAAATGTTGCCTTACTACTATAATCATGTAAAAGAATTAGAGAAAAATATTCGAGAGTTCCAACATTAGAATAAAAATCGTACTTTTTTTTTGCATTGCAGTCTTACTCTACTTTATTCCTGCCTCAAAACATCACTTCAACTACGCCCGTCGTACTCTCATGCTCGTCGTAATCCTCATCAAAATAGTCGTCACGATCGTAAGTTGAACGGACCTGCGTGTCATAATCCACGATGCTTGCGGCTGCCTCAGCACCTCGTACGAGGTGAAGTATTTTAAGCTTCATCAGTGCCGTTTTAACTTCAAAAACGAACCGTCCATTTGAACGGTACACGTTATCTACCGTACCGTCCCATTCGACCGAGGGAAGCAGTGATTCTAGCCGACCTATCACATAACGTTTCAGAGCCTTTTCCGACTCAATGTCCTGATAGTTACCGAGCAGGATGAGCATTTTGGTCTTAGCAGTAGCCTCACAGGATGTTAGCATGTCGTTAATTGTGTCCTCTAGTAAGCGCTTTTCAGCGGCATAATTGATTTCACGGACTACATTGCTCCGCGGGGCATTCTCTGAACAATGGTGTACTGCTGGATGTAACGATATCATCCGATCACCTGAAATAAAGATGAGACTAGTATCATTAGCTTCTGCGAATCGATATAACACCAAAACAAACTCACCACTAACTCTAAATTTACAGCTCAATTGGGCCGGAGGCCCATTGCGGTACCGTTTGGTAACCGTGTATTGAACGGTATCGCCCGGAAGCACCAGAACCGATGGGTTTTTAATCTGCAGCAGTTTTTTTCGTCGACCCGACAGCGTTGCATTGGCGCAAAGGTCACACACCGGGTTCGATCGTTCCTCTTGGTTAATGTACACCTCTAGCTCGAGGCCAACTAAATTTCTTCTGACGCGTTGATTTACCATCAACCCTTGAGGACGATAGATAATTATCTGTCGGTTGAACTGTGTGCATGCTGATTCAATCGGATCACTTGATACAGTTATTGGCACTAGAAACAGCGTGCTGATGAGAATGATTGTATGTTTCATGATGCTTCAAAGATTGTACTCTTCCTTCTAAGGATGTTCACACATAACTGAACCGTACTTGCAACTTGCCACTGTTTTGCACACGACTATTGAAAGAGTGTGCTGATAAGAGTGTAATATAATCGCACGCATACAAGCACGGAATGACGTGATAAGAGGAGAGGGAATCTTCCTCTCTCGATGACGATTCCGTCAGTTCAGGAAAAAAACCCACTAACCCAGGAACAAAAGAACAAACAATCAAATGGTTCAGAAATCACAAAGTGAAAGTACCGAATATGTAAGTTTTTTTTTAATTCACTTTTGTTTTATTTTTTACCTTTGTTTTTCGTTTTCATTTTTCTTGTTTCGTTTTTTGTTTGTTTCACTACTTATTTGCTGCACTGTTTTCTTCTCCTTCCCCTTCTTTTCTGCTTCATCTTCTTATTCTTCTTCTTTTTTTTGTATTTGTATCCATTAGGTTGGTTCATTCAGTTCCAGGTTTAACCCTTTTATTTACATTCTTTCTCTCTCTCTCTCTCTCTCTCTCTCTCTCTCTCTCTCTCTTTCTCTCTCTAGAGCACGTCGATGTGATATGGCCCGGTCAACAATAATTCTCCAGGATACTCGGTCCCTACAGCCTCCCATCCATGCAAACACCCGATCTCCGTCAGGTCTCGCTTCACCTGGTCCAGCCATCGAGTTCGCTGTGCTCCCCTGCACCTTATGCCGAACTGGAAATCGCTGTCGAATACCTTCTTGGTGGGGCACGAGTCCGGCATCCTCATGACATGCCCCAGCCATCGTATCCTGCCAGCCTTTGCCACCGTCAGGATGCTTGGTTCGCAGTAGAGCTCAGCAAGCTTGTGGTTTATCCTTCCCCTACACGCTCCCTGCTCGAACACGCCGTCAAAGATGGTCCGGAGGATGCGTCGCTCAAACACGCCCAGAGCGTTTGCATCCTCCGCTCGAATGGTCCAGGACTCGTGTCTGTACAGGACCACGCGAATCTATGAACGATATATATCACATTTCGAGCGGGCTCGAAGTCTTCTGGTGATTGATTCTCAATCCTATTCTTGCTGCTTCGCGTTTTAGTCGGGTGTACGCCTCACACACCTTCGCTGTTGTCATGTCCTCTGTGAGATTCGAGCGATTCCGACGTCAAGTTCGATACTCTCACCTTGCACTACACCCCGTTCATGGTGGTCTCTAACAGCCGGATCAACTTCACAGGGAAATGGTACCGCTGCATGATGCTCCATAGCTCCTTCCGGTCTATGGTGTCGCAGGCCGCCTTGAAGTCGATGAACAGGTGGTGCGTTGGGATCTGGCGCTCTCGGCACTTCTGGAGGATCTGCCGTAGAGTGCAAATTTGGTCGGTGGTGGATTTGCTTCCAACAAACCCAGCTTGGTAGCTGCAGACAAAATTTGTAGCAAGGAGCGCATGTCTGCAGAACAGGATCTGGGACAGGATCTTGTAGGCGGCATTCAGGACTGTGATGGCTCGGGAATTCGAGCAATCCAGGCTATCGCCCTTTTTGTAGACTGGATGAATAACACCCAGCTTCCACTCCTCCGGTAGTTCCTCCTGATCCCAGACTTTCACGATCAGCTGATGATGATCGACGGTAAGCCTCTCCGGCCCCATCTTGAAGAGCTCGACCTCCATCGCTGCAATCTCATCCAGAGATGGCGGGGGCACCTCGTCTTCGGCGCAAATGCTGTCGCTGTGGTTACTGCTGTGCTGCTGGTGTGGTAGTTGCCTTGTTCTACTACTTGAGCCAACCTCTCTTGTCTCTGATCCATCCAGGTGTAGTAGTAACACTTCCACCTTTCGATCATCTCCCGCTCGTCCGTCCGGAGATTTCCTTCCGCATCCCGGCACATTGCGGTTTTAGGAGCAAACCCGCTCCGTGCCTCCTTCAATCTCCTGTACAACAAGCGGGTGTCCCCCGACGGAGAGAGCTGCTCCAGCAGCTGTTCGTCTGACTCTTCAAAACGGCGCTGCTTGGCCTGGAAGAGCAGGGTTTGCTGTTTCCTCAGTCGTCTGTAGATCTCCACGGTCTGACGGGTTTCATGCCCTGCCAACAGAACCCGCTCGCTGCTAGTTTCACCGAATTCCAGACAAGTCTATATTACTCATCGTTTTTTGTTGTTGTATGTTCTCCTTTTCCAATTGGGAGGATTGGTTGCTTTTTCCTTTCAGCCAATGTTAGGTGCGCTTTTCTCATTATCTTTGTTGTATCAGATTTTTGGGTCGTCTAGAAGCAGTGTGGCAAGAAGTACAAAACACAGTCGCAAGTTAATGGGTATCTCTGACACTGCTTCTAGACGACCCAAAAAATTTTCCGTGACAGTCCTGCGGTCACACTGCTTCTAGACAACCAACTTTTGTACCGCGACAAATTTTCTGCGAGCTCTTTCTTCTAAAACAACTTCTCAATTGTAGAACAAAATCAGAGGCAACCGTGATTGTCGCGGGTTTGTGATTTTTTCACAGAAAGGCGACGCCTTTCACATTACGATCAAAGTAAGCCATACATTCGTGCTAAAACAAGGATGGTTTGACAGCTAGAAAGTGGTGGAGTCCTGCGGTTATGCTGTGTGGAGTCCTGCGGTGAGGCTTGAGGAGGAGTGTTGAACAACAAGCCTTGAGTAAAATAGTAGGCTATGATAATTAATGTAAGGGTTTTTGAAATATAGTTTTGTTCCAACCAGCAACCTTTACACAGCTACTCTCTACAAAAACCCTTAAATATTATACATTTTTTGCTTTGCCCTTCTGCATTACTTTATTGCGTAAAAACATAATTTCGACTACGTCAACTACATAATTTCGTCAACATAGTCGTCACGATCGTAAGTTGAACGGACCTGCGTGTCATAATCCACGATGCTTGCGGCTGCCTCAGCACCTCGTACGAGGTGAAGTATTTTCAGCTTCATCAGTGCCGTTTTAACTTCAAAAACGAACCGTCCATTTGAGCGGTACACGTTCTCTACCGTACCGTCCCATTCGACCGAGGGAAGTAGTGATTCTAGCCGACCTATCACATAATGTTTCAGAGCCTTTTCCGACTCAATGTCCTGATAGTTACCGAGCAGGATGAGCATTTTGGTCTTAGCAGTAGCCTCACAGGATGTTAGCATGTCGTTAATTGTGTCCTCTAGTAAGCGCTTTTCAGCGGCATAATTGATTTCACGGACTACATTGCTCCGCGGAGCATTATCTGGACAATGGTGTACTGCTGGATGTAACGATATCATCCGATCACCTAAAATAAAGATGAGACGAGTATCATTAGCTTCTGCGAATCGATTCAACACCAAAACAAACTCACCACTAACTCTAAATTTACAGCTCAATTGGGCCGGAGGCCCATTGCGGTACCGTTTGGTAACCGTGTATTGAACGGTATCGCCCGGAAGCACCAGAACCGATGGGTTTTTAATCTGCAGCAGCTTTCTTCGTCGACCCGACAGCGTTGCATTGGCGCAAAGGTCACACATCGGGTTCGATCGTTCCTCTTGGTTAATGTACACCTCCAGCTCGAGGCCAACTAAATTTCTTCTGACGCGTTGATTTACCATCAACCCTTGAGGACGATAGATAATTATCTGTCGGTTGAACTGTTTGCATGCTGATTCAATCGGATCACTTGATACAGATATTGGCACTAGAAACAGCGTGCTGATGAGAATGATTGTATGTTTCATGATGCTTCAAAGATTGTACTCTTCCTTCTAAGGATGCTCACACATAACTGAACCGTACTTGCAACTTTCCACGGTTTTGCACACGACTATTGAAAGAGTGTGCTGATAAGAGTGTAATATCAACGCACGCATACAAGCACGCAATTACGTGATAGGAAGAGAGCGAATCCGATAGGAAGGAAGAGAGCGAACTCCCTCGATGACGTTTCCCATTCAGGAAAAACCCACCATTATACAAAAGAACAAACAATCAAAAGGTTCTGAAATCACACAGTGAAACTACAGAATATGTAAGTTTTTTTTTAATTCACTTTTGTTTTATTTTTTACCATTGTTTTTCGTTTTCATTTCTCTTGTTTCGTTTTTTGTTTGTTTCACTACTTATTTGCTGCACTGTTTTCTTCTCCTCTTTTTCTTCTTTTTCTTCTTCTTCTTCTTCTTCTTCTTCTTCTTCTTTTTCTTCTTGTTCTTTTTCTTCTTCTTATTTTTCTTCTTCTTGTATTTGTATCCATTAGTTTTGTTCGTTCAGTTCCAGGTTTGACCCTCTTCTGTACACACTTGCTCGTTAAATTTGACCATTGTTTGTTGTTTGTTTGTTGTTTGTTAGTGTTGTGTTCACTATTCGCTTATGTGTTGTGTGTTGATATACTGCCATTACAAGTATGATGCAAACTGTTCCATCAATTGTTTTCCACTTTCGTGATTCACTTCATTTCGTTCTCCGTCTTTATTAGTTACAAATGTGTGTGTGTGTTTTACTTGTTTGTGTTTTTTCCTCTCCCTTCGATTGAGTTTGAGATAACTTTACATCTCCTACGATGGGGATAAAAATGGCAAAACAAAAACTTCGTTAAATTCGTTATAAACTCAGTTCCAGTTTGAGATATCAAAAGCACAATTCCCACCACAGCTTGTAGTAGTGTAGCAAAACAAATCATATCACTTAATCCACTGGACAAAAGATGGATTTACTTTTTTGCTGATTTTGTCTCTTTTTTTGTTCCATAATTCATTTGTAATTTAATTCAAACAAACACACATACCTTTTTCTTAATGTTTAGCATTAAGTGTGTGTGTGTGTGTGTGTGTGTGTGTGTGTGTGTGTGTGTGTGTGTGTGTGTAGAGTGTTTAACGACAAATTTCACATCATCAACTACCATTCAATAAACTTCATCAAACTTCCTACAATAAGGGACAAAACTCCTTCGCCCAATACAGCCAATGACAACGGAAAAGTAAACAACAAATAAAAAAAACCCTCATCCAGTAACTCAATCGCCTTCCTTCCTTCTATTCCGCTATTCTTGCCTGTGTGGCCATTTTAAATCCAGTCCAATAGTTTACTTAATTGTGTTACAGTATTAGCTCCTTTTACCTTCACTTCTTTGCTCGTGTTTGTGTGTTTGTGTGTATGCGTGTGTTTGCTTCTCTATTTCATTATTTACTTCACCGATCGACCGATTTTACACCGCTCATTTGGTAATTGGTTTATTAATTCAGTTTCGAAAATTCTACAAAAAATCCATTTCAAAATGCACGTCCATTACGTTTATCCGCTTCTTTTTTCTGGTTATTTTCGTCTCCTTCCTTTGTTCACACATACCACGTCCTGCAGCGTTTTTTTTGTGCTCCCTGTTCCTGTGCATTTTGTTCCTCCTCTTTTTCTTTCCTTTAATGCTCAACTCCAATCCTTATCTTTACCAAATGTTTTTTTTGTTGTTGTTGTTGCTATCATTAATATGTACATTTGCCGTGCAGAGAAAAGCGCACGGTTAAAATGGAGCTTTCGCGTGTTTTTTTTTTCCTTTTTTTTGTATTCCAAATACTCCTCCTCTTTCTCAATACCGTTGTTCGCCCACGTATGGTGCCGCTTCAATCAGTTCACATTCACAGTAATGGGTGGCTTCTTTTTGAGTGGAGGTAGTAAAAAAAGAAAAATCCGGAACCAATCTCACCAATCTCCTATTGTATCGGACACTACTAAACCATACAAGAGAATATTTTGTAAAATATAATAAAGAAGGAAAACAACAACCGATGACTTCCAAACGTCGCTGCTACTGCCAAATAATGCTTCCCTCTAGTGATTAGAGTGATCGTGTTGCACGATGACTTCCTCTACTTTCACGTCCTTTTCTTTGCTTTACTACTTATGCTTATGGTTTTTTTCGGTTGTGTCTATGTGTGTGTGTGTCTGTATGTGTGCGATTGTGGTGCAGAGAGTCTTTCATCACCGTTCTGCCCATTATTCGATTTGATTAATATGTTCACAAACACAGTCCACCACCCCGAACAACAATCGGAACTTTCCACTCTCCCTGGGGCTTCAGTAATTAATTGGTTTGTTCAGCTACTTAACTTACAATCTTAATGTTTAATTAACCTTCGTGTAATGATGTACACCCCAATTTCTGTATGCTTTATCGGTTCGTTTGCTGGATGATGCTAGTTAGTGTCGGGGGAGGGTTTGTTTCGCGCTGCAGAAGAAAAGTCGCTTGTTCTATCGTTTGCCCTCTCAAAAGTGTGAGAAGGACGAGAAAATGTGTTGTGTAGGTGTGTTTGCACAGTCAATGGTTTGTTTGTTTTTTGTTACTCTTCTTCTGTTTGTATCCCCCCCCGCCAAAGAATGCTCCTTAAAACACACCTGGTTGGCAGGCGCGTTTTTCGATCTCTCTCTCTCTCCAAAACTGCCCTACCCGTTTGAACAAACAATCGAGCCTGGTCGATTTTATCTAAATTTATTTCTTAATTTGTTAGTTTAGTTTAGCGTATGATACAAATTTGTAAAACCTGTCCTGTCCATCGCTACACAATTTGTGTGTTGAACCACACCCAAATCTGGGATTGAATCAGCATGCTCAATCGAATACTTCCCAGCCACATCGATGTAAAGATTGGCCCATCAAACACACACACACACGTTCAGAATCACGTGACTTATGTGGGAAAACATAAGCCTTCTTTACGGTCATAAGTTTCCTCATTTCAATAAACGTTAATAAAGGAAGAAAAAACAGCTCAAACAACAGCATTACAAAGTAACGAGGGGAAGTGACAATTAATCAAAATTAAAAGCTTTTTAAACGATCCGTTCCTTTCCTATCCCTGTTTAAGCCATCATTTTAAACGCTATTAATGACACACCCACACTCACACACTACAGACAGAGCCACAATATCATGCTCCAGGCCCCCTATTCCATTATTGGCACACTGCCCACCACACATCACGTGTTGCGCGCTACTATTCATCATCATCATCATTTCTTAAATGGTTGAATAATGGTTTAAACACGTTACCTTATTTAATTTGTCACTATTTATATATATATAGGCGTACGACACAACAAAACGTAAAGCTCTACGCTCGCTGCTAGTTTCACCGAATTCCAAACAAGTCTCCATTTCTCATCGTTTTTTGTGTGTTTTCCTTTTCCAATTGGGAGGATTGGTTGCCTTTTCCTTACTGCCAATGTTGGGTGCGCTTTTTTTTAATGTATCTTTGTTGTATCTAAGTTTCGTATTTGCATGCTAATTGTTGCGCGTATGTAAAAAAAAAACATATGTACTTCTACAATGGTTTTGTGTTCGTATGTTTTGTTATTGTTTTGCGTACTAGTTAATTGTAAAATGCTAGTTTGATATCCTTCTTCCCTCTGCTTTCGTTTTGTCGCTGGTTCTAACTGGGTCTGCTCAGCTTCGTTTCTCTTTTTCCATGTTTTTTTTTCAAATCTATCCAAATTCGAATCCTCTTTTTAAATGGGATGCTTGCTTGCCTTTTCCGACTTCATAACAGACAGATTGGTACCTTAAAATGCACTTTCTGCACCGGGCGACGATGATCTTCACTGTTTTGCTTCTAGCGAACCTGCGGCCGGGGTCGATGGCAGTAGTTGATGTTAAATGAGCATCCTTCCTCTTTTCATTGCACAACTGTTTTGTCCTTCTCTCGTGTACAAAAACACAGTGAATTACAATCGAAATAGAACATAACAATAACTGTAACTGTAGGTTAATTGGGCGCGTGTAGGCGTTTTCCCGCTCACACAAAGAAGCGTCCTGGTGTACGGTGTGTTGCAGATTTTTGTTGTCGCCTTTTCTTCTCGCAGTTGTGTACAAAGGAACACTGTTTTTCGGCACGATGACCACACAAACGGGTACGAACGAACGGAGTCGGGTCGGGTTCGTGATTTCGCACATTTCTCGGCAGTATTATGGCTTGTGTCGTTTTATTTCCCCCATTTCTTGCCAGATGCATTATTGTAACGCCGTTTCCAATAAATGGGTGTCTGTTTGTAGCATTTTAATACACTACTTTATACATGCACACAGATTTACAACACCGTGTTGCTGCTGGTGCTGCAGCACACGATGATGATGAAGATGGTTGATGGTGACGATCCCACGGTACACATGGTAACGTGGCGCGATGGCGAGAGTGTAGGTTGGTATTTGCTACTAGTTTCTCTAGTTTTGCCGTCCCCAGTGTGGTGCGGCTTGTGCTGGGCCGAATCGGCGAACACATTTTTGTTTTGTAAGTGGTTTGTTTTGCCTAAAAGTGCCGATCCGCCCGCCTTACCACCTGAGACGACTAACGCTGGGGTTTGTTCTGTTTGCTTTTCTTCCTGCTGTGTTGTTTTTCTCTATATTTTTCTATTGATTGATGTTCTACTAGCGTACGTTTGAGTACGTTTGGGATTTGTTGTATGTTTGGGGTTTTGTTATTATTACGCGCACGCGAACATGGACCATGGCAGGTATTGTTTTTGTTTCATGTGTATTGTGTTTGTAAATGGATGTTTTATGTGGTTAATTGAATGACTGCTTCTACCCCTGTCCTGTCCGATCGATACAAACACATCGATGTTTACACTAGCCTGTGCTTTTTCCCCCAACCAGCGGAAGGAAAACGGTTAAAAATGGAGCTGCAACGCTCAGCGCATATCCAGCGCTACTACAGCGCGCTTGTTGCGTGTGCCTCCGGATGATGATCTTTGTTTGTTTGTTTTGCCCTATTGTCCTATGTTGCACTATGTTTGTTTTGCTTGCTTCAAGCAGGTGCTCTTTCATTCGCCACTCCTCCGCGCCAGGATTGCTTGTGCGGCGCCCGTTCTTTGGTAGCGTTCGGTTGCATTCACCTAGCGCCAGCTGCCAATTCTAACACTTCTCAAACGTTCGCTCCTCTGTCCTGCCCGATACCATACCTTTCCGTTATTTGTGTGTGTGTGCGTGTTTCGTATGTGTATGTCCCTGAGAAGAACTAGCTCGCTCTCTCACTCTCTCTTTCGCTGTGTCTATCGTCCTAATCTCCGTCCTGGTACACTGGTTTGATTGAATCCAGTTAGTTTTCAGATTGACTCTTCCAAAAAATCGGAACAAACACGCACACACAGTAGTAACGCTAGTTCCTTACGATGCTTCCCGCACAACTGTTGCAGAATAGGAAGAACGAAAAACAGGGCGTCATAGCGCCGCACAGGCCTACGTCCAAACTGAGAGGAAATTTGGAAAGTACATCTATCAAACGATCAAACTTAATACACGATATTGCTAACGATTAAAATCACAAAATTGCTTTGAAAATGTCATTAAGTGTAAAGATAGTTTAAAAAAACAAGCAAATAAAACACACACACAAACACAGTATCGCTTAATGTGCACTTACACACACACACACAAATACATATCGCACGCTGTGTGTGTGTGAGACGATTCGTCGAAGAAGAACACGGTTTGCCCGGCCGTGTTTGGGGCCTGCTCCTTCTAAACTAATATCTAAAACTGTTTGAGCCGCACGCAGCCAAGGGGACAAATCAACGGAGCTAATTCTTTTGTCTACTCCTTTCCAAGTACAAAATTGAAACAAAGAAACGCTTGTACTATCACGCTCACTAACAAATAAAATACCCCCATACGCAGCGACCTGACGCTGCCGTTTCGCGCGTGCCGCAAACTCGTCGTCATCGTGGCAGCGAGTGCCGTCGCTAAAGGCGGCCGGAAACTACAGGAAACACACCACAGCCACAGCCACAGGATTGGACAGCACCGCCCGTCCTCCTCCAGTAATAAAACCATCGCCGAGCCCACGTCGGGTCGGTTCGATGCAAACACGCGAGCGTGTTGTTCCGCTTTCCGCTTTGACAACTCCTCCTGCTGGTGGCACAGACAGCCCACGGCACAGACAGTCCACCGCCATCAGGGTGATGGCGGCGGCAACGCTGGCGGCTGACGGCCACGCCCGGCGGAGACTGTCCTTCACTCATCATCACCAGCAGAAGACGGACAGCTCGCCCGAGTGCTCGTTGCTGTGCCGCCAGGTGGTGACGGAGCGTGCCTTCAGCTAAAAAAAAAAGGAAGAAACATCCGTTAGTAAAATGGCTTTGTTGAACCAAACGCTCCAATCCGTACCTGTTGCATCTTGTCAAAGTCTAGGCAGGGCCTGTGGGGACGCTGCAGCCGCTGCTGCTGGTGGCGGGGCTGCCGCCGGCGCGGCGACACGGCACAGTGGAACATCTTCGCCGGTGGACTAACGGACCGGCTCACGTCCATACTAGTTACTAGGGGGGTGGTGGTGGTGATACTGCCGCCGCCACCGCCGGCCGGTTCCGGGCTGCTGCCTGCCCCGAGCCGTACCAGCGAGGCCGGTGCTGACGACAGGGACGCCGCCGCCGATGATGATGATGATGATGACGTTCGAGTGGTTGTTGTACTAAGCCCGGATCCAAGGCTGCCGGTGCCACCGCCGTGGTGTGGTGGCGGATTGGTGCTGTTGCGATGGCACACCGCAGTCAATGGACTATCACAGCCAATGGGGCGTCGGCCGAGACCGAATCGAAGGCCACCGGCACCACCACCACCACCAACGCAACTTCCTACGGTCGTACTAGTGTTGCTACCGCTGCAGCTACTGTTGCTACCGGTGCCGTAGAAACCGCTAATGCCGGTGGTGCCACCGCCGAGCGACGACAGCGACGACCCGGACGATGGCCGAAGCCCGCTCGGAGCGGTCGGAGCAACACCGGCCGCACCGCACCCCTCGCCCAGCACTAGCGGGGTCGTCGAGCGCTGCAGTATATGGCCACGGTGTGGTTTTAAAGCTTCTAGTGGTGGCGATGTGCGGAAGTTGACCGGCGCCGACAGGGGCGCCGCCTCCTCCGGCTGGAGCTCCTCCTGCTGCTGTTGGTGCTGCAGGTGGTGGTGGTGGTGGTGATGGTGGCGCAACGTATGATGATATTGATGCGCGAGTGGATGATGATGATGATGGGTCGGTTGTTGGTGCTGCTGCTGCTGCTGGTTCGGTGGTTGTTGCTGTTCCAGCAGATAGCGTACCTGAAATACAAGAAGAACACGGTTAGAGTCAGTTGAAGCTTCTTTCTATTGGTGTGCTCCCTGGAGCGCACCCAGGATTCCGATCCAATTTTGACTATTGTTAGTCCGATTCCATCTCCGGGAAAATCGGAACCACCATCGGACTCCGGACAACTTTGGACGGATGACTTTGGACGACTCCGGTTGCCTTCGGAAGATTCTGGATGACTCCGGTTGACTCCGGACGACTCCGGGCGACTCCGGATAACTCCGGATAACTCCAGATGACTCCGGACGACTCCGGATGACTTCGTCTTAGGACGACTCTGGATGACTCCGGATGACTCCAGATGACTCCGGACGACTCCGGATGACTTCGTCTTAGGATGACTCCAAATGACTCCGGATGACTTCGGACGACTCCGGATGACTCCGGACAAGTGCAGACGACTCTGGAGAAGTCCAGGCGACTCCGAAAGATTTTGGATGCCTCTGGATAACTCCGAACTCCGATAACAATTTCATACGACTCTGGATAATGCTGGACGGACCTACTCTCCGGAGTCGTTTGCCAAATTCTTGGAGTCGAACCAAGATTTTTGCTAACTTTACCCAACACTCCTTTTATCACTGCGAACATCTTACCTCATCATCCGAATTGTGCGCCAGGGAACGTTTGCGCTTCTCCAGCAAGCTGCTCACACTTCCCAACCGCTTGCCGGCGGTCGCCGCCGATGAGATCAGTTTGGTCGCTAACGGTGCCGGTGCAAGCGGCACTACTGTCGTCGCTGCCGCCGCCGCCGTCTGGGGGATCGCCGTCAGACTCGACAGCTCCTCGGCAAAATCGTCCAGCGGCTCCGCCTCACCGTCGTCTTCGTCAGCGCCGCACGCCCCGATCACCATGAACTCCCGGCCCCGCACAATACTGCCGCTCGTGTCCATGGCGCCGGGGCCACCGCACTGGCCCGCCGTACTTTCGCTGATTGTCGCTGCTGCCGTTGTTCCCGTCGGTGCTGCTCCAGGTGTCGCCACGTAATCCTCCTCCTCCTCCTCGTCCTCCACCTCGTCCACGATACCTTCGGTCACATCATCTTCTTCCTCCTCCTCCTCCTCCTCTTCCTCAGTCTCCTCGTCCGTGTGGGGGTTGCTTAGGATGGGCAGCCCGCTCAGCCCGCTCAGCCGGCTCGGCACACCGCTCACGCTGCCCACCTCGACGAGATCGCAGCCCGCGGACCCGCCACCTCCATTGATCACCTCCAGCTCCTCCTCCGAGCTGTTCTGATCGTATGCCAGCAGGTGGGAGGAGGAGGAGGGCGGCCCGAGAAAGGCGGGCGATTCGGACGAGCAGGCCGTATCGGTCGGCGAAACCGTGTCCTGCCGGGAACTTAAACCTAGCAGAAGGGCGAAAAGAAACACACACAAAAAAGGTGATAAGTAAGTCGTCGTCAACGTGGGTCACTCAATCAGGCACGCAAGTTTGTATTTGAATATGCGCAAATCTTCTGGTGCGCAAATGTCCCAAGCGCGCGTGTGCCTCGACGCGTATGCATCAAACACACAGAGGTTCCGGCACATGTTCGACACGCTCGGGGCTTAGGACGCCATTTACTAATCGCGTCTTTTTTAAAGTCCGGCTGGACACTAAAATCCAGTTCCCGTCGGTTTGGATGGTTTGTTGAAAGGGGGGATGCAAATGGACACACACACACACAGATAGTACACACACGGAACACAAAACGTGCAGATAAGGGAGATAAGTCGGGAACGATAATTTACTTGTTAACACCTCGTCCCACATGTTGCGCTGCGGTGGCATTGCCGTAGGGTTTAGGGAGAACTGAGAGAAACACAGCAGACCAAAAGAGAGAGAGAGAGACTCTCTAGAGAGATGAGTGTGCTGTTAGAAGTCACTAGATTTTTCCTTCCAGCACGAGATCACACAGCAGCAATTGAGCCACAAACACACACTGAGTCGTTTCACGTAGTTTTTTTCTTTTTTTTTTGCTAAACACACAGCCACTTTCATACAGTGTAATTCCTTTGTCCCTCTGTGGCACACAAATTTGTTTGTCGAGAGGCGACACAAATTTGTTTGTCGTTTTGAGATCTGAGGCGACACAGAAATTGGCTTCCAAAACAAACGCACTTCTCACTTCATCCTCCAAAACCCGACGGTGGTTGGGCCTCACACGGCCTCCCAAAACTCGTACGATCGAGAGCGATGCGTTACGTTACGAAAACACTCACACGCGAGGAGGAGCGCGATGCGTTACCGGCGTCGTGCAGACCATTTGTCGCCTTCGGAACGTGCGGCCGTACTGCTTTTATAGATGAACACACATCATCTGTGTGGCAAAAGCGCGGTGTGTGCGCCCGTGGGATCGGTCCGCAACGAACACTACCACCACCACCACCACCACCACAGAAAGCGGCCCAACGCAAATGCGCGAAATGGTACGACGACAAGCGCACAACAATCCCAAAACGTAGACGGCGACATGTGTTAGAAAATACACACTACTGCCCTTTTCATGCATAGTGGATGCGCGTGTCTGTGTGTGCGTGTTTCTAATGGGGTTGGAGGGATCGCGTACCCCCGCGAGGCTGTATTCGTTCGGCGCAGGGTGCACGATGATGATGGTGATGATAATTGTCGCACGTAAGACGGCAGTGTGTGCGTATGTGTTGGTGTGTTGGGCGGCGATTACACGTATAAACCCCTCTCTCCGTTGCACCCCCCCCCGCCCCCTCTCTTGCCGAAACAGCTGACAGTGAAAAGAGTCACGACGCGCGAGGGCCGGCCGGCCGGCCGCGGCCCAACTATCGCAATGTCGAGGTGGCGGCAGCGGTGATGCGTCCCGGTGTGTTGCGCACTCGTAGAATGAAATTTCTAACGACACTTATCAGAGGACAAAGATAGATAGAGAGAGGCAAAGAGAGGACGAAAAGTCGCATTACATGGCTGGTAGTACCGCGTTAACAAAGGAAGCGCCTCTCGGGTCGCGCCATAAGGTCTCGGGGCAATTTTTTTCCTTTTCCACCTCCAGACGGTACTATTTTTATACACACCCTGATTGTCTTCTTCTTCTTCATCTTCTAGAAACACACAATTATCGATTAAAATTGGGTTCGCCGCTTATCTTTATCGCCAAACCACCATTCAGGGACGGTTTTTTTTTTTACTTTTTGCCAGAGCCCTCTGCCTGAAGTGATTTACTGTCCAAGAGGAAAGGGCAAAGATAGCGAGATAGCGAGTGCCGGGGACGATACCTACTGTGACACGTTAGGAAGAATGCATCCCCACCATTCCTCTTCCTAACTACGTAAGGGATATTGACTTACACAATTAGCATCAGAGCTTATCCCGAGCTTACATTTGGACGCGTTTTTTTTATTCACTCGCTTGCCTTCCTCCTTCCGTATAACAAAAAATCAAATAAACAAACAAACATGCTGCTCCCACCACTGTTGGAAGTGCTGGTGCAACTTTGTAGCAAACAACACCATTCTGCTGTTCCATTTCTGCTTGTGTGTGTGTGTGTGCTTGCCCTCTTCTAATGTGTGCACACACAAATATAGCATTCATCATAACTTCCAATTTCTTGTTTCTTTTTCTTCTATTTGCCACCCAATTAGAGCGTGGCAGAACGATTTTCGCTCTCTACTCGTTTTTCTCCCTCCCTCCCTGTCCTGTGGTGTGTGTGTGTGTGTGTTGAGCTTCCCGTTCTTTTTCCGTGACAGAACCATTAAAACAACATGAAAGCTCGCAGTAACGGAACCACTCAACTCATAAAAATCACCCGCCTTCTGTCCAACATTGGTGTAACTGAAATTGTTTTGCATTGCCAGTGTTCTGATATGGAGCGACAATATATACACACACACACCATTTGCAAACTGAAACAACTAACAGTGGAGAAGACGAAACAAAAAAAAGGCGAACCATTTGAGTAAATAACGGTGGAATGGTGCTGCCGCACAGTATAGAAGAAGGGGCGAGTCAGAATCTCTCCCAACACCCAACGCGGGCGGCGTTTCGGCGGGGTCACGCGAGCACAATCGCGTGCCACGCCGGTAGACATGTTCAAGTAGGAAAATTTCAAAGCATAGTATTACCCATTAGGTTTCCTATTGCATCAGGACGGTAGGTCAGGTCCGGGTGGCCGATAGCAACGAACCCGAAATATGTAAGGGTACCGAAAACGCTACACCACTTTCCACTGTCCAACAGCAGTGGGGGAATGCATTTGCATGCACGCAGTAACGCAGCAGCATAATGTACCGGAGAGAATGCACAGCCCCCAAAAACTCCTTCTCTCCTGCTCTCTGTCGTGTGCAATTTTTGCGATTACTTTGCAAAGGATGGTGTAGTTGGGCGAAGCAGTCAACTTACACTTTGTTGCAAAACGGACAAAATCACAGTAACGGGCCGACAGCAAACCACGCTCTTTTCCACCACACTTCGTTTGCATTTCCATACACACACACACACACACCCAGTAGGAAACGGCAAGCGGTGGCAGGTTTGCGTGATCCGCCCGAATGATTGACTGGGAGCAGTGCCGGAAAAGGGGGAATTTTTCCGCATCCCCAGGGAAAGATAGTAACGCCGTTGGAGGATCACAAATCATGTGTTGCAACAATGTTGCAACGACTGCACCAAAAACGACCTCCCCGCTGCAGTCTGTCTGTCTGGGTCACGGTTCGTTGCCTATTGCTCCCGATGCGTGCCATCCGCTTTTGAGCGGGGTTTTTTTTTGCTACCGCTTTAACTGTCACAGTGCCCACATTTTCCCAATTTGTTGCACTCGGTGCGCTGGAATGTTACCACGTGATGCGTGATAAAACTGTGTCCTTACGAACAAGGGCTTCACTTGCTGTAAATGTACCCATGTGTCTGGTGCATTTGTGGAATGATTTTCGGCAAAAACGGTTTGACATGTGCGTGTGTCGTAAGCGCCCATCGGGGATGTGGGGAGTCTGTTAGCTTCTCCATGACATGGCAAAATGATGAAACAGTGCTTTATTAACAGCGAGAGCCTGTCTGAGCAGACTGGGAAACTGAGAACTGAGACTGAGAAAAACTGGGAAACGCTTGGAGGAACCTCAACAAACAAACATCACTTTGTGTCACTTCGAACAAGAATGGCTTTTAAGCGAGCCACGGGAAGACGGGCAGAATAGAGCAGATGGTAAGCGTGCAACACACTGCAGTGTGCGACACAACGCGCCCGACATCGATTCCACGTCTCAATTACAGCCGCGAATGGATTAATTGGAAAATAATGAAAGGAAAGGTGTTTTTCTTGGTGTGCACACTCCATTGTTGTAGATTACATTGTTCGCTCGAGGAATAAAGAGACAATACTAAGAAGAGTGTGGCGGGGAAGTCGGTAATATTCTTTCAATCCCTTTTATTAAAACAAACCCATTAGCGAGTGTGTATGTATGTACACATGTACTATACAAGACACACACATCAAGAAGAGCCGGGGGATGATGTAACGCCGCATAACGACCGTCGTCCGTCGAGTTCTGAAAATCAATCGCAATCAATTAGTTCGCCCCCGCACACCGTGTGTCTCACGCGACCTGGGAGGATCGCCGCCGGTTCTCCCCAGAGAGGCACAAGACGACGAGCCCCCTTCTTCCTTGTGTCGGGGTGTGTGCTGCACTTGAAGCAGCAGCGGCGAATGCAAAACCAACACAAACTACACTGCCCCGTTGTACAGTATAGTGTACAGTGTGCGTGTGCAATAGACGTGCGAATATGTCACTTTCCCTTCCGGTGCTGCTGCGGCCGCTACTACAGCACGAATGAGTGTGTGTTGGTGGACACTGCACTTTGCTGCACACTACTGTGTTGCATCGCTCGCTCCCCTACCTCTGCTACTGCCGTCACTGTAAAAAGGGATGTTCGTCGAGCGACTGTCCGGCTGACCTTGAACGCGTGCAATGCCTTTTCTAGCGCTATAACTAACGCTCGGAGGTGTCACTACATTGTTGCATCTAAGCTGCGCCGCATCACCCGTCGTTTCTCCCTTGCATGGGTTTCAGTTGGGAGGGATGGGCTGGGCGGCAGTGTTACAGGTTACAACGCTCCATCTGGCGCGGGCACAATGAGTGTACCATGTCAACGTGATTTTTGCCGCTGCCGCCACCACCGCAGCCTGAGTAAAAGTGGCCTTCGTTTGTGTGTGCAATCATTCCGTTGATTAGTTTACTTAGTCAGGCGGCGCTCCCCATTCCCCCTTCCCCCCGCTCCCCTGGAGCCGCAAAAAGCAGCTGTCCAAGTGCGGTGCAAGTGGATGTAGTCGATAAAGCGATTATAAATAGTGTAGGTTAGGGAGAATGGAACAAAAAAAAAATAAACGAGCGACCATTTTGCAGCTGTAGCAGTGATCTCGCCGCTCCCACGGGAACATTACTGAACGGGACGTACGGTAGTGTGTAGTGCGCCTACATCCATACAAAGATGCATTTTGCTGGTGGTGAACAGTATCTATCGACGATGATGATGATTAGATTTCCCACACCCAGCAGGCAGGCAAGCGCAGGCGTTCCTACCTCACGTGTGTCGACACCTGAAGCAAGACATGTGAGTTGGGCCCGCTTGACGGAGGGCCACAGCCACAGGAAGGAAGTGTTCCCTTTCGAAGCAAACTCGAAATAGACCGAGTATGGGCGTTACATGAATGTTTCTGTGTGCTTTCCACCAACCGACCAATGGAGAGATTATATTCCCAATCACTCATTTGACGCGATCGCGATCTTCCCGATATTCCTGCACTTGCGCTCGGGCGCATTGCATCATCGAGCCGGGTGCATCGATCGATCTAATTTTATAATATCCTACCCACACACACACAAACACACAGGGCAATGGCATGTATAGTGTTTTGCCGGAGTGCTATGAGCAATCGTGAACAGGGGGGGCTGATTAAAACAAAGCGCAGCGAGCAGGCGGCCCGAGAGCACAGTTTGTGTAGTTTGTTTCATAATTCATCCCTTTGGTGAGATCATCGCACCCCATCGAACCAGGACGGCAGGGCCGAGGGGTCAGGGGCACACAAACACACCAATGGACACATTATTAGTCACTTAAATAGAGGCACCCTTTCAATGGATGACAGTTGCGGCGTGTCGATGCAAAACCATTTTTTGCAGTGGCACCACGAAGGAGCGTTATGGTTGGTTGGAATCGGGCAAAGATATGGGAACGCTTTTTATTGTATAAATCGCACTTCCTTAAAGAGATAAGAACGTGTTCGAAAATGATAACAGAAAAAAACAATCTGTATACACAAAAAGAAATGAAACAGACCAAAACAACAAACCCAAAGTGAGATGAGCCTAAGTGGGGCGATACGCTCCACCGCCTGTCTAAATTTGCAAAAACGGTCGTTAAAATCGGTGCCAAAACGGAGAATAACAATCGTCTAGCGAGTGTGGTTGTGCTTGTGCCGCTGCCACACACACACACACACCTGTTGCTATAATCAACTATCTACTTTTTTTTATTTTCTTGGTCGTCTGTTGTGTCCTCTTAACTTGTTTTTTTTTTGGTGAGGAATGGTGGTAGAGTGAACACACCAAACACCGAAATAAGCACCGTCGTCCTCGAGGCGCGCCCCAAGGTCGAGAACCACCCCGTGCCATTGTGGAGAAGGATGTTGGGCAAGCGGCATCGACGAGTAGCACACGCCGGCAGAATATTTAGTTGCTATTTTGTGAATAACCAGCGCCCACCACCATCATCTCTCGTTCGGCAGACGACGACAACGACGACGAATGGATCAAGAAGCCGTCCAATCTCTCGGTATAGCCGCACTACACCGAAATCGGCGCATGTCGAACCATCGAACGTGAAGTAGCTGCCACAAACCTTGGCCATAAAACTGCTTTTTCTATATCCTCAGCCCTCCACACACGTCCACAACGGGGCACACAGCGAAAGCGAATGAGGGAGAGAGTGAAAGAAGCTTTTTATTTCTTGAATAATAGCCAAACCAAACGGATCGCTCGTTTTGGAGGCGCGCGCGGTGTGTCCTACCGAAACCCCAACAAAATAGCAATCGTATTCAAATGTCAAAGTATTTATATCTCGCTTGCAGGGGGCGATTGAGTCTCTGGGAGTCCTACGTGACGAGATCAATTCTTGGCCGGAGAAAAGGCGAAATGGCGAAAGCAACGACAACAGCAAAAAACTGAGCTACAAAGTGCACGATGGAATACGTTTTTGGAACCAACCAACCAACCAAAGCCCGTTTGCGAAAAGCAATGCTCTAGCACCACTGGAGGCTTCATTTTCCATTTCATCGCCTCGTACAATGCATACGCGATCGAATGGAGCGCCGAGGGCGAGGCAACGCCAGCCGAAACCATCCCTGACCCAACACTGCCATGGGTGTGTGTGTGTCTATCTGTTTGTTTGTTAGTAGCGATGGCAGCAGACTGGAAACTGGAAAATTTCCATTTTTCGCCCTTTTGCCCCATTGCCATTGGGAACCGGAGCAAGCGCGCTGGGCTGGAAAACGGCGCAACACACAACGTGCCTCACGCCGCAGAATCTACCGGCGGACTGCGCTGGAGATGGAGATCCGACCCGACCAGTCCGACAGTGAAAGTGTTTGGCAAAAGGTACATCCTCTCCCGTGGGAGAACTTGGGCGGTAGGGAGGCGGTGTCTCTTCTAGGACCTGCGTGTCTTCCTGCTGTAGATCCTGCGCTCAAGGTTAGGGCTAGCGAGCTGTACATTCTGGGAATTCCAAATTTATAACACGGCGTGTGCAAAGCTTGGAAGAATAATCGGCCGAACAATCGAGACTGGTGCCTCTGTGTTTGGTCCATCATAGAAATAGGGGAAAGGGGAACAACCGAGTACCCGACACATCAGACCTATCTCAAACTGAATTCCCTAGAAATGGTGTCCTTTCTCGCCTGAAACCAGGGAAAGGCCTAACCAGCCCTAATTCAATGTCACAGCTGGTCAACTCCACCCAACGACCCACGCACACTTGCGGCGATATGTCAGAAGAAGCCTGGCCTAGACCTACCCTTCCCCGCCAGCCATCAGCGGCTGCTAATGCTAACAGCAACAGTGAATGCATGCAAATATTGCAACACCGGCTCAACACGCTCTCCGCACCATTCCTACCTAACCCCACGCACTCACTCACTACTCTCGCCATTGGAATCTTGTTTATCGATGTATGCAAATTATTGCTACGGAGATACGGCGCGCGTCGCCTACGGACTGTGATATTCCCTTTTTCCCCCCAGTGCTCCCCTCTCCCCTCTCCATGCTGATGCAGGTTTGGGTGAGGGAGAGGTTTACGTACCCGTTCAAGGTTAACTTTTCGCAAAAAACTATCGCCCACCTTCTTGCCTAGAGTCGTAGAGAAAGAGAGAGAGCGATAGAGCAAAGCAGGCAAGAGCACACACATCCCTTGCTTCTCACTCCCTATGAATTTCCTACTGCAACTCTGTAGTACGACGCGGAATGACGTAAAACACTCCAAAACAGCGACAAACACAGGCGTGAAAGAAGATGGCGCTCCACTCGAACCGGACGCAACCGTGGAGCGGAGATAGTAAATAGTAACGGCCAAACGGGGGGATGTGTACACGTCACTCACACCCTACTAGAATGCATCAGCGTGTAATGTGCAATCGGTGCACACTATACCTCCTGCCGAGAGAGCGCGCTTTGTGTAGCTGTGTGTAATGCCTGCAAACAGGAACTGGGAAGCTTCGAGAGATGTCGCGCCACGATTATCACGATTATTTAACCATTATCTAATAACCCGCCAGACGGGTTACACATACAGTGAGCCACAGACAGCACCAGACAAGCGCAAAAAATCACGATGTGTCCATCCCTGATTTCCTCTACGAGCTCTCGGTCTCTTCTTCTACAAACTTCAGCAAGAACCTCAGGCTCTAATCGAATGTCCGAAAAACAAGAACTCTAGAAGATTCAGCCGAATTTCGGCTCGGTTCATCATCTTACGATGGAATTTTCCTTTCCCCAGTTTTGAAGCGGCATACGGCATCGGGCCCGGCTTATCAGTTGCACAGGGCCGAGGACTAAGGTTGTGCTGAAAATTTGTACACCAATTTCATCAGCTGTTCCGTGCGCCGCGCGTCTGAAGCGAGCGCCTCGTCGTAGGTCTTATCTAGCCTTTAACGCAACGAACAGCAACGAACGGGAAAGCGGAGGAGAGAACGGGGCTTAAACGCATCCGATCACTCTTACGCCGGCGTCTTCGGGGATGTATCATTCAAAACAGGCATGGGCAGCCCGGTTCCTCGCGCAAGCAATATTCCGGGAGTAGCTGCTGAGAAGAGGGCACAAACAACACTTAGAATCGGACGAGGGTTTTTTTTGTGTTGGTTCAACGATGAAGATGTCTGTACCCAAACCGTGTTACAGCGAACGCAGACACAAACGCTTTCTAATCACCAGCAATCGTAATCTTATCAGCGCAGCTTTGATGTGTGTTTGGTGCTGTGTTTGCGTGCGAAATCAAATCTCGCGATACACACAGCGGTAAGCACTGGGGACAGGCCCGACCCGGCAGATAAGGTGGTAACGTACTCCACCGGCCACTGCCGGTGAAGTTGTTTACGATTCGGCGCGAGTAAACAGCGTGTGTAACTCGCCCGACCCCGTCCCGGGACCGTACGATAATGGGGCGGACGACATGAGCCCACCAGTTTCCTTGAACCTGGCCTAGCACAACTTTTAGACGGGCCCCCCGAGTCGTTTCAGGCCCGAGTCGTGATGTGGACATGGTAGTCTCCCGTACGTGGCTCGCCGCACAGCCCCGTCGTGCAATCTGCATCTTTATCGAAGTATATATTTTTGGCACAAAGAAAGAAGGGAGGTCGAAGGGTACCTCTGCTTCCCTCGGAGCAACAAAGTGACTCTCCCAATCGGCACAAGCGTAATTGCTTCCAAACTGGTCTACCACGATCCGTGCCAACGGGCTACCAGTTGACGGGTGTGAATTGACAGATAAATCATAACCCTTGTTTGTTGTCGTTCGTCCACTTATCGCGTGAGTTATAGCGGTTGTGATAGGAAGTAGGCGATAGCTCCACTTCTGTTGGATCCCCCCCAGCGCTCGAGTGATGCATCTCCTCCTACAACTCTCGTCAGCTTATCATGATCATCCATGGGGGGATGATTGGATTACATATTTGGTTGACCTCCTGTAGTGAGTAGTGGCGGCTTGCCTGCTCGTACTTCGCGTATAAACACCACCAATAACATCGTCGTTAAAATTGATGCAATCTTTCCGTGCGTCTTGAGAAACCGGAGTACATTTTCTGTCTGTCTAAGCTGCATTAAATCAAACAAACAAACAGCCAAACAACACGACCAGAAAAGAAAAAAAACGACTCCCAGCCCCGAGGTTAAATAACAACAGCCGCCTTCGCGCTTTGCCCGATCGCACACACGCGACGCATGATGATCGTCAAACGGGAGCGTGATGGAGCCGCTTTCTAACCTTCCATGCCACTTCCATACCCAGCACCAAGGCAGGCGTAAAGCACAAACACAGCTTACAATAAATATTAGCCAGACAATAAACCCATCCCTCGCTCATGAACACGATCACTCATGTTCTGAAGACGTTTGTTTTTGCAAAATGGGACAGGAAATTGTAGCGAGTGTACAAACACGCACGTCACCGCTTATCAAAAACAGCTGATTTTCGCTGGTCCATACACACACACACACACGCGGAAACCACACCGCACTGAAGCAGAAGGAGAGAATTAATCGGTACACACACACGCAGTCGGTGGGTGGAGGGGATGGCGTACACGAGCCGCGAGGAAGTGTGCTAAAGGCAAAGTAAGCATTAGAAGTTAGCACCCTGTCAGGCCCCGGGGTTTCCTTCCTTATTATCGTAAAACGCGTAAACACCTATTGCAATAGCGTCATAAAACGGTATTTATAGACCAACAAAACACAAAGCCGCATACAGCTGTATAAGGTGACGAGCTGGGGGAGCCCTGGTGGTGACCGGTGGTGTTGGCGGCACCAAACTGTATCTGTTCGTTCGGTGCACCACCGCCACATCATACCTGCGGTGGGAGCTGTGTGTTCAAAGTGTATTTTAAAAGCAATTCTCAAACTGAAATCACTCGTCGCTCCATCAACCCCCGGTCAGCTGCCGAGTCATAATCGGCAATGCCGCTGAAATGTAGCTCGAAATGGAGCCAACGGGGTACGAGTACGAGTAGTACGTGCGAATGCCCAAGATTTGTGCATTCAAATATGCATTATTAGCATAGCTAAGCCGTTTGATTTACAGGCTCGTTCATTCATTGTCTCCGGCTAATGGTTGCGGTCGGGCTATTAATAACCGGAGAACCGGTTTCTTTTTTTAATTATACACCGGCGATCACCTCTTTAAAAGAAAACCTTTATTTAGGGAAATAGAATTAAAAGCAATGAGTGTGTAGGCATGTATGCAACGGATACTCCAGAATAGATTGAACTGAACAATAGGTTGTCACAACTAATGTGTTTAACGTTACAAAAGCATCAAGATTAGCTTCATTTCTGGAAGGGAAACGAAGCGATAGTTAGCTCCTCGGAAGAGTGTTTGTTAAGCTTTAAATCCATCCGAAAGTTTTAATGGACACGTCAATATTTAATCGACCCAACAAATCGGAAGCGTTAGTAACAGAGGAGGTTTTACGCATAGGCAGTACCACCGGTGGCAAACCGTCTGTGTTTACGCTGAAGCGATTTAATGTACACCAATAAACCTTCAGGGGGCGATTACTCGGAAGTACTAATCCGTTGGGAATGTTTAGTTTAGAAAATGTCTACTGCTACTCCATCGTAAAACTGGCAATACCTTCCTATCTGCTCAGATTAATCAGATGTCTATCTGAGCGGATCTATTGTTATTTCTACTAGATGAGCTGATGATAGTAATACATTTTCATGGATTACGGTTTTATAAATAGATTTAAAAATACATTTTAGTGTGCTTATAAAGAAAGGTAAGGTAATGAGCGATTTTTGAAGATTATTTTTTACCAAATCCATACCATTAGAGCATTTTGGCACAGGATTGGTCTTGCATAAGACTATTTAGAATCATTTATAGGGGAAGAACCAGGTCAGATCATTCGTTTGTAATAGATCTGATCACGTACAGCGTGATCTTTCACCTTTCAGTGGTTTTTGTGTGTTTCTAAAAACGTGTTAAAACATAAAGTACATTGGACTCGAAACATTGAGAAGTTATTGAATTTCTACATAGATTTACATCATTTCTATCAAATGATACCCTTTAAACGACTATGACTGGCATTCTTCAATGTTACAAGGTTATGAATGATAGAATTTATTAAACAGTACCCATTTAATCACTACTTGATGAAGAAATGTGTTACCTTTGCCTTACTAAGCGCCTGAAGGTATGCAATATACCGTTTACTATTGTATTTGCTGCAAATTACGCTTAACATTCGTGTACTTTTTGCGCGCTTGTGGTAAGGATAAAGGAGAGAAGGGCAATTAATGTCTCGTACTATTGGACTCCTGGCAAATTGATTTAAAACACACAGCACGGAGAATGGAAAAGAAACTTTCGCAAGCTTGCGCATCAAACCAGTAAACCCCATTTTTGAGCTCGGAAAAGCCATTCCAGACTACAAATAATCCATCAGAAAAAAAAACTCATAAAAAGAAACATCACCATTGCAGCAGGAAATGAATGCTTCCTATTGTTCGGCACAAACACATACACACACAGAAGTTGAACACAATTTATCGATGGCCGCAACTGGCATTACCTCTCACGGAATGGATCCGTCTTTTTCCGGCCCATTCGCAGCTCGCGCACACTACTCGCGACAATACTTTGTAGCTATTGACCACGAAATTAATGGGCTACCCCCGTGGCAACCGGGCAGGCACATAGATACACACACACCCACACACACCTCGGTAATTTTATTCGCCCCTGCTATGTACTCTCTGCCTCTCCCTGTCTGTTGTGAAATTACTCCATCGAACGCATCCTCTGTACACCCTGGCAGGACTTTAATGGGGTGCTTTGCTGCTTGTTCGATTTCCGATTCCGGCGTGTGTGTGTGTGTGTGTGTGTGTGTGTGTAATCACGATGGATGGGCGTCGAAAAATGCCGCCCCAAACCCCCCCCCCCCCTGCATTCCTGGTTGCCTGTACCATCCTTCTGCGTTCTTTAAAAGGTATTGGCATCTATATTTTTTATTATTGTTTGCTACTCCTGGTAGACAAAAATTGGGGCTTCATTTGTTAATGAAATGCTGAAACCGCGGATCGGCGTGCAGAAAAAAAACCCATCGAACCCATCCAATGATTTACCGTGCACGCGGCGAGAGTGAGAGATATCCGGGGCCGCTTATCCGATTATGCGCCCCATAAGTGATTAATCCACGATTTCGACATTCATTATGATAAGTGTCGTTGCGCGAGAGAGGCACGGCAACCGTCCACCCATCCACCATCCACCGGCCGAAGAGATTGAAAGTTTTATATTTGCTGTTATGGCAAAATTTGAATAATGCAATCGTGGTGCAAAAGGGACTACATTTTTTTTTCTTCTGTGCACACACAATGCACACAACGCGAACCAATGGCAGCAATTTGCATAAGGTTAATTTGAAACGACATCATTTGCAAATAAAGGCGCACATGCACAGCTACATCGACACAGGAGGACGGAGGATTCGCCCCGATCGCGCCATCATGAGGCCGGATATGCGTGAAGCCGCCTTCGGATTTAATGAGATTGAGTCTTCCAGCGCCACATATTCGGATGGAGGGGAATTGCCATTTAATATGAAACGATCCTAGCGCCGCGATCGCTATCGGGTGCCGAGAATGCAATCGTACTTTATTGCCACAGTAATGACGGCCGTGTACCTTGTTCGGGTAATTAGTTCAATTAAACAAAAAGGGAGAAGCCATCCGGACTAGCTGCCAGCTGCAGCAGTCGTGCTGGAGCAGGTTCCTCCCGGTGGTAATGTGCAACAAGCAGCTTCGCACGGCAGTGCCCTGAACCTGTCCAACATTGCACTTCAAACCGAACGGAACGATTCATTATTAATTCGCACTCGAAGCTGCCAGCAAAAGGACAACGCTCCTAAGAGCCATTACTAAAGTGTTACCCTTTCGCCAGCCGACAACTTGCCGCAGGGATCGGACGAGTTTTATTATGATAGAGGTGCACCGACACGCTTGTCCGGTTCGATTCGATTCGGTGCATATACAATGCATAAGCTGCAACTTTGTTGTCCGTTGTCGGAAGTCGTTGTTCTGTACCGGGATGGCGAAAAAAGCCACTCATCCGCTCCTGTGGTTGACTTCAACCTCATGCCTCTTTGTATTTGCGGTTGGAACTAGCCCGTCTGCACCATCGATACAACCACCAGGAACTACTTCAAAAAGCACAGAATGAAAGCCTCCGCCCTTCATGTGAATCTTTTTTTTCCCTCCAACACTGTCTGCTTGCCTCATACGTTGCCCTAATGGACCAGCCAGGACACCAGGGAGGTTTCGGTTCATTCAGTACGACACAAGCGACCCAAAATCCGAGGACCAACCCCGAGCACTGGGGCCCGATGGAGCGGGCAAAGTGGACGCATACATATTTCATCAGCTCACATTTTTATTCCAATTAGACAGACGGCAACGACGACGACGACGACGTCGGCGACTACGGTGGCGCTTCTGTGCGGGAAGGTAAGGGAAGGAGAAATTTAACACCCACCGCCCACGCCTTACTCGCCTAGGGAAGTGAGCTACAGCGGGCAGAGTGTGCGTGTCCGGAGCGGCGGGCCCAGTTTTGCATAATCCGAGGGACATGAATTTTAACAGCGGCGGCAGAGGGCGATATCCTTCAATACCCGTCTCCCGCCTTTTGTCAGACAGTAACCTCGTCTTCGGGAGTTTCTTTCCTTCTGCGTGCGTTCCTTCCTGTGGTGCGTATGTCAGAGCGTTTACGGCTGTGCCAGCAAAAGTTGCCAAGACAATGGCAAACAAAATATACAGCAAGAAGGGACAGCAGCAAAAAAAAAGAAAAAGAAAATAAAAGAAATATGCATAGACCAGGAACATAAAACCGAACCCTCGATAGGTCGCATCGGAGGAAACGCTGCTCAACGCCTACGGGCTTGCGCTTGATTGATTGCTTAATCGAGCGGCAGGCAATGGTTTCGGAACCGGGGCGATCTCTTTTGCAACAAATGTAATTGGGTGGTCAAGTGTAGAATACCGTCCCATCAGATAAGATTACATGCATGCACATACATCATATACACATACACATCCACAAATCATGCGTGTGAAATTCAGTTTCGGATCGGTTTCGAGGCCGATGATTGGAGGAAAAGTTTTGTGAAGTTTTGAAGGATAAATTGAAATTTATTTCTACATCGTTTGTAGTATAATCTAGATTATGGAACTTTCTTTATGCTATATTAAATACAGTAAATATATTTAACAACAAAATTAAATTTTTGCCCATTACTTCAGCAAGTGTACTACTATTGGACGATCCGGCCACTTAAACTTAAAATAGTTTAATGTTTTGAGTCATCAGTTCTGAATGACTGGAATAAAGTTGCCACCGACTGGTGATACATAATAAAACCTTGGATAGCAAGAAACTTCGTACAGCGATTACAGATTTCAATGTGCTGACTACGGATAACATCTTTCTAATCTGGGTGCTCTGAATACGGAATCCTTTCTCTTATATAAACATTCTTGTCGGACCTATCAATACATGTTGGACCCATATGCCTGGAATACCGCTCAACTGTACTCTTCATTTGAATTCGTATCTGCAAACGAGTTAGAAGTCTCCAGCTAGAGCTCTCGAAAATCGAATACGTACACCGTCCGATTCTTCTTCTATCTCAAGCTTTTTAGAAACCTTTCAGTTTCTCCAATGTGTCCAAACCCTGGTTTATGCGAAAGCTACATCAGCTGGCAGATAAGAAGCAATTACCGGTAATTTTCAGCATAAAAAGGGACGAACAAATTGATTGCAAATCTTGGAAGTCACGTCGGTGTCGTCCTTTAGGTCAGCTAATGAAACGATTCTCGTGAACGTTCTTGTCGGGTTAGGGTGCTTTAGTAGATACATTTTACAGTATCATGAATGAATTCTTGTATTTCCTAATGAAATCCTTGCAAAGGCAAGAAGAATCGAAATAAAAGCATTGCATGAAAACCTCTTCTACACCATTCTTAATGTCCCGTGCAACACACAACCATGGTAATCAATCCGACCAATAGATTATTAAATTATAGCACGGACTGACGTCCGTCAAGCATCATTTATCATCGCCCACCTGCGCCAAACGTAAGGGACATGGATATAAAACCGAACGGAAACAGATTGTTCGAAAGTAAATGCTCCTGCCCCCATTCGTAGAAATTCATTACGGTAGAACGGTAGGAATGATTGAACAACTTCAAACACTGCCAGACATTTGCCAGTCCCGCTCACCTGCGAATAATCAAATGAAGCGAATAAACCCGCTTTCGATCCTGCAGCCTGGTTGCGTTTAGTGGCAACATTGTACCAACAAACAAAACGCTTCACTTTCGGCATGATTGCGCAATCATTTTCCCTTCGCTCGCCGGGTTCGCTGTTACACCGAGCGCCCTTTCGGGTCTGTGCCGGCTGGCTGCAACAATGTCACCAGGGTGAGCGCACACGAAACTGATATGAAGGGAGCCCCGTTCTGTCATTAGACGGTCCAAATTTTACAGTTTGATTTGCTCATCAAACTTTCAGCCGGTAATTCTCCAGTCAATCAGTCCGGCTCGAATCAAGGTAAACTTCCCGGTGCTCGGGCTGTCGTTCGAGCCTGCTCGCCCCAAAGACCTCCCAGCTACGTCAAGTCAAGTCAATGTCATTAGGCGCGTCCTTTGGTCGGTATCATTCCGCAATACCATTACCACTCTACCTCTAACTCTGAAAGGATGTTAAGGATTGACATTAAATTTCAAACGGAGCAAAATTGCGTCCAACTAACGCCATCGATCGCGATCGAAAAGAGAGAGAGTGAGAGAGAGAGAGTGAACGAAAGAGGCTTCTGGAAAGACGCACGCGTTCGTTTGCATGCAAGCAAACACAAAAAAGAAACGAGTCTAAAGCTATTTGACACACACACACACAGCTTACCTTCGACGAGAGTTTCTTACAAAATACAGACACACGCAAACAACACAAAGTGGATATTTTTATGAGCCGTGAATTTCGCGTGAGTTCGACTCGATAATCTTTGACCCAGGCCAAATCTTTACCAAGCTTCTTTTTTTTTTTTTTTTTTTTTGTTAACCTTTTCACATCAAGCAGAACAGGAAGAAAGCTTTGCCGAGTAAAGAGCGATAAAAATTTGCCCATAAACTTTTTACCGCTTTGCCGCCGCGCCGGACGACACGCAGTTTAGAGAGCTTGGCTGCAAATCGCACCGGAAAGCCGAATGGGATTTTCCAATAAAAAGATTTCGCACCGTTTGCTTCTTCATTAAGCTGAGCCTCCGCCAATGCATCACCGATGGATCAAGCCAAGCCTCTGAGCTGGCAAAACCTTTCTAGGCATCAACTTTCGTTTGCTGATCAGCAACAACAACCGCATCCAAATCGGGCATTAGGTATGCTTTGGCAGGAGGATTTTCCTATTTCCTCCCCCTACCGGCTTATATGTTGCCGGGCACACACAAACACAAACAGGCACATTCACGCACCCGGTGGAAAAGTTTACTCGTCTGAAGCTTCTTGAATCGAGTCGCAAAAACACCAATTGCCACCGAGCCGCAATATCGAAGCGTAGCGAAGTTTTGGCCAAAGAATGTGCTGGAAGCCGACCGGCGGAAGAAAAATACATAACAGCCGAAAGGGAATCTTCCCTGCCTTACCGCCCCCTCCCCAAAGGCCGGACCAACCACAGCATGGTGTGAGTGAGTTGGCGGAAATTTAATTAACTTTCGGTTAAGTCCTTGACCAGAACAGTTTCCACGCCACGCCAGGACACCGCCCAACGGAAAAGCCTGGCGGGCGGGCAAGATGATGGTGTGCGTGCTGTACACGCCCCAACATCGAACTTCCGGCTAGCAATCGATGGTGAGAGCACATAAAACAGACCAGAAAAAGGATCAAAGTTTCTTAGCCTGATGGCAAAATCAAACTACTACTAAGATTACTTAAACAAATAAGGTCAAATAAAACCAATACATATGCTTTCGAACGTCAGTGATGGTTGCTGTTGCGGCGTAAACTTCCACATAAAAATCCTTAAATGAATGAATTTAACAACAGTTGCTTTTAATTATGCAATGGCAAATGTCCTTTTTCCAGACCCATATTACCCAAACACACCAACACACACAGACACAGGCCTTGATCGCTGGCCGTTTGGTGTGCAAGGGTGCAACGGATGCCAGTGTTGCGCTCCACACTTCAATCCATGGCATGCTGGGTGGTGTCCCTTTCCCACGTTGGAAGATCAAAGACCCGAGCGGACGAGTGGATGTCCGTGTGTTGTTTGCTCGGTGATAAAAAGGCAGTGGAAAATAAAATTTCCATTCCAGCTGCTGTCCATTCCAGTGCTGGAAACGGAGCGAACGTTCCACTACTACAGCTCACTCCTACTAACCCGGCAACGGTGGCGGAGCAAACCAAAATGCACATCGGGACACCACCACCCATCAGCGGTGCGGCGGCGATGGCGGCAGTTGAGAAACGATAAAAAAAAGTCAACTAACGCGAAACAAGCGAAAGCATATAATTGATGTTAATTGAATAATTTAGTCACCACCGTTGCCTGCAAAACCGCTAAAAGCAAAACGGGCGAAATAATGCTGCCATCCAACGTGGGCGTGAAGGCGTGGGGTACGTACCCCCGAGGAAAACACATGGTGATGATGGTTCTCCGGGACCGGTGCACATTTCTATAGAGAAAGCGCACACAGCCCTCCCCGAACCGACGGTGAAGAAGCCATTCGATGTTCGGTATGGGCGGTTGCGAGCGTCGTAATGTAATTATTCGTAATAAATATTAGCCGCTTAGTTGCGCTTCAATTTGATCGATCAAAGGTTTTGTTTGTTGGGGTTGTCTTCATTCGTTTGCTTTTTATTTTTTCAAAAAAAATCGTTTAGCTAAACGAACATCAAGCGTTGATAGGGCTAGTGATTTTAATTAAGTTTAGCGATATTTCAAACAGCATTACGCTGGGATTAGGAAAGAATGAATTCATCTATTTTGATTTTCCAGCAAAACAAAAAAATGGTCGCATAATTGATAAGCTATGAGCTTCGATTTAATGATGAATGATTTTTCCGAAAGTAGATTCTCTGAAGACTTTTTTGAAAATTATTTTCGTTTTGCTGCGTTGATTTTCCTCCTTACCTCCTGCTGGTACTGGTTTCCAATGGTTTGTCTGCTTTCTGTTCCGTGCATAGAGAGATAATTTCCATTACTCGCTTAATAACGATGCAGCACTAAATCGTTTAGCTAAACGAACATCAAGCGTTGATAGGGCTAGTGATTTTAATTAAGTTTAGCGATATTTCAAACAGCATTACGCTGGGATTAGGAAAGAATGAATTCATCTATTTTGATTTTCCAGCAAAACAAAAAAATGGTCGCATAATTGATAAGCTATGAGCTTCGATTTAATGATGAATGATTTTTCCGAAAGTAGATTCTCTGAAGACTTTTTTGAAAATTATTTTCGTTTTGCTGCGTTGCGTAAGAAAATTCGATGGAGACGCCTGGCCCTTCACACGAAAATAAGTGGAAAATATGCTGCGTTTCGCAATTGATCGGTGTAACTGAATCGAAAAAAAGCTGTAACCTGAATCATTCACAGTATAAACACTCGATAATGATGCTTGTTATTGTAAGCCCACCATTACGGGTTGAGATTTTTTTGGGGAACGAGTAATGGAAGAGGTCGGAAAACCTTACAACCAACCATTCACCATTAGGAAAAAGCAACTCTTCACTGCACCGATCTGTTCATTTACCTGAACCGAGGTAACCCAGAGAGCGAAAAGAAAATTTAAATTCTTGATAAAAAAAAACCGTGAACTTTAGAGTAAGTGCCGTCCCAGCGTCTTTGCCCGCTTCCCGGAATATCAATTCTATTTTTAGATGAACAAACACACACATTCACAAACAATCGCTGTTGAGCAGAGTTCTGGCTTCCTTCGAAGGGGAGATTTGGGGAGGGGGGGGGGGGTTCATTCCTCATTGAATCCCACAAGCCCAGCTCAGAGAGATGGAAAGAGGCAAAGAAAGCGAGAAAGAGAGAGAGAGAGAGAGAGAGAGAGAGAGAGAGAAGAGAGCAAACAAATCCATTCCAAACAGCATCACCCGGGAGTCATCGCCGGAGGGATCGGTTTTGAAGGTTAGCCGCCGACCCAACGGCAGGAATCGCGATTGCCCAACGGAGAGGAGATGGGGGGGGGCGATTGGGAGGAGGAATTTGTTTTCTTTTCCATCGCCTTTTCCTAGCTGCAGAGAAGCCTTTTCTTCTGCTTCCCGTCCGGGCTGGGGTGGAGGTTTCGCAAATCGTTTCACAAAAGTGCTTGCTCATCGCGGGCTGTTTGTGTACTTCGTACGTGTGGTTGTGTACGCGCGTGTGTGTATGTGTGTGTGTGTGTGTGTATGCACTAGAATACATTTGTTTGACTTTTTTTTTCTTTTCCTAATCATTCTTTCTCTCTCAAGCACCGCACCAAAGGTTCTCTCTTTGCGCTGCCTCTTTTCGACACCTAAGGGCGAAGGAATGTGTTTACGATAATATTACGCGAAAATACCAATAAAAGCAAGCTTCCCGTTCAACGTTTCCCCGGCGTCAGCAGGATGTAGATGGTGGTGTGAGCGAGAGTATGAGATAAAAAAAGACAGAGAGAAAAATGAGAGCAGCATTGCGAAACGTACGGAAATTCGGACTAGTACGGCAATGGACTATGTGTGTGTGTGTGTATGTGGTGTACAATTTCTTCGGTTTTCGGGAATCCCTATTACTACCCTCCCCCCTAACCAATCCATTCCCCCCATTAATGCACCCAACGTCGTCGGTCTCGTTTCGCAAAAACCAAAAACCTGCGCCTGCGCATACAATTTCATCGTAATGGCCCTACGACGGCCATACCTTCGGCAAAGCAGTAGCAGAGCATACCACCACCTCCCCCTCTAAAATGCCTTCGCGCCCTCCCACACCGAGCGCTGCCCTCAAAAAAGCCGGTGTGGAGAAATGTGAATGAACGAGCGGACGCATGCGCCCCCGGGTGCGCGACCGTACAGCTACGAGCACGGAGGAATTTTACGATATCGCAAACCTCCTCCTCCTCCTACTCCTTCTCCTCCTTTTCCTCCACACTTTCTCGCCACGAACCCCCACACTCCGCACTCTCCGGTGTACGGACGACGCTCATGCATAAAGAGTAGTTTTTGCTTAGACGCCTCCAACGGTGCGCTCTCACTGCAGCTCACACGCTCTCTCGAGAGGTTCACGCCATCGTAAGAAAAAGAGTGTAGGGAACTGTGAAGGGCAACCTTCGAGCACAGCTCCCCGCCCCTCCCTTCCAATTCCACCAACAAAAAACAACCCCGTCGTGGGGGTTGTTGTACAACACCGACCCCAGCTCTCACACAACCGGCCACACACTATCAATGAACTTTGGTGTTGGCATCTCTAACACACTCCGCGGTAACTCGCGTCACTCAGCTCGGGCTGGCGAGTGTGGCGGCGAGTGCCACCACTCAGCGCGATGTGGTATACCAGAGCAGAGTGGCCAGGTGTAGTACTTTTAATACAAAAAAAGAGGGTACAACACACGGCAAGCTCGCACCGAACTGTGAGTGCTCCTTTTTACGATCGTACGCCCTTTTACACGGAGTTTACCGTTGGATGGATGGCCAGGGTGCCACATAGCCGGGGCCACGGTCACGGCTGTGACGAGGAGGTGTGTGTGTGACCTGGTAGTGGTGATGGTGGTGGCTGGCGTGCGTCAGAGAAATTGTAGTGTTTTTCTTAGCGTAAATGTGCGCTCCTTTCTTGGTGGATTTTTCTTTCTTTTTGTGATGGTAATGCTCACAGTCTTGCACAGAGAGAGAGAGAGAGAGAGAGAGAGAGAGAGAGAGAGAGAGAGAGAGAGAGAGCGAGAGAATGGCTTTAGAGCCACACGTTTTGTTCGTGTGAACATCCTCATGGTACGTCTTATTTCGATTTTCCTAAGTTAGAAGTTGTCATAATAGGTCCCACGGAAAGGATATGGCGAAGACGTTTTTGGTAAGGAATAGGCATTTTAGCAAAAGTGTTTCAACTTTAATTCCTTTTAGGCTTTATGATGTCTTACATTGGTTACATACTGCACACATACATACATACATTGGTTACATACTACATACACATACTGGTTACATTTTTATTGATGTCAGTGTCTTACATTGAAAGTTGGCAGTAAGTATCAGATATACTGTGGGAGTTAAGTAATTGGGAGTCCATTACATACATCTACAAATCTGTATGTCGACTAACGTAAAACCAGGGTCATTGTTAGACTACTAAAAAGAAACAATACTTTTAGCAATATCAAAGTTGTTTCAATTTTATACGTGATGTGTTAGAACTGCTTAACATGTTTCCACATATGTCTAGATCGTTCAAACTAGTGATGTGCTCTCTGGAGCGCAACCACGACTCCGGTCCGACCCCGACTATTGTTAGTACGATTCCGACTCCGAAAAAATGGAAACCACTAGTTCTGCCCAGAGTCGGAGTCGTCCGGACGACTCCTCACAACTCTGGGCAATTCCGAACGACTCCTAACGACTCCGAATTACTTCGGACGACTTCGTACGACTCCGAATCTGGGAGACTCTGGATGACTCCGGACGACTTCGGACGACTCTGGACGACTCCGGCCGACTACGGACGACTTCGACTCCGATAGACTCCGGGCTACTCCGATAAACTCCAGGCGACTCCGGACGATTTCGAGCGATTCAGGAAAGCTCCAGACGATTCCAAACGACTTCGGATGATGCTGGCGGACCTACCTTCCGGAGTCGGTTCCAATATTATTGGAATCGGATCGGAGTATAAATTTGCTAAAGTTACCCAAAACTAGTTCAAACACATAAAATTCAAGTTGAATTCAATAATTCAGCAGACCATTCAACGTTCCTGTTGCTTGCATTCCATACAATCCCAAGGAGTGCCCAATTTTTCATACTACAACTCGCCCTGCAATCAATTGAATGAATCTAAATATTTGCTAAATGCGCTCACCGATCATCGCGCCAGAAAAGAGATCACTCAAACGCAACGATCGCGTTACATCATGCACTAATCAGCACAAATAAGAACACACCAGCAGTCTACTTCCTCCCATCCGGTAGAGTTCTATTAATATCCCACCTGCCAGCAAAGCAATCGAATCAATCCTTCTATTTGCATCGTTTGCCCGAGGCGCACACTAAAGTCTACGCGTAGTACACGCGGCTCGAGAAGCAGTCGAGGAAACAAACACGCGTCTTTGCGTATAGGTATTTGCCAGAAAACGCACAATCATAAACACTCGTCAATGCAAAGTAGACAACGCATGATGCAAAAGCACGAAGTTGTTTGTGCGCATTCACCTGATTTGGCGATTATGTTAGGTGCAAAAACAATGTTTTTATACCATAACTTTATCTCCTTCTCGAAATCGATCATGATCATCATTAGCACCCGAAACCCTTCTTAAACGTGCAACCATAAAGTTACCGTTTTTTAAATGCCTTCCTAATTTTTTTACCTTTTCCACAATAATTTTGAATATACCATCCGCCCTAGAGCAGTTAGAAAAGGACGTCAACCCCCGGGTCAGCACCGCATTAGCGAAGCGTATACCTTCACTGAGGACGAACTGTTGTGTGTTGTAATAAAACGTAATAAAAATGAGATGCGATTTGCAAGTGGAACCGGGTTTTACCCTTTGCTCCGGTGGCCATTAATTTCAACTATATTGCATTGCGGATTATGGTACCCATAATAGCAAATCACCCGTCGCTGCAAAAGCAAAACTACAGACAAAAAGATATACACTTCTTCCATCCTCGACCTTCCTTGTGCGCCTAATGATATGATTTGAACCGTCGTTTTTCGGTTTTCGGCATGGACCGAAAGGGGGGGAGTAAGTCATCCGGCAACACGCCCCGTCGGTCCGTTTTCGGTACCGGTCGTCCTTCGAGTGTCCTTTCAAGGTTCTACCCCCACCCGAGTAAAGCTTCGCAGCATTTTTCCAGAAAACAAAAACCGGTAACCTACCCCGAAGAAACAAAAGCAAAACAAAGGCAACGAGAATCATTAGGGCTCACGGGGAAAGGAGCTTTTGAGAGAATATCATTCTTTCAACCAAAACCCTTTTCCCCACCGCTTAGCTGCCTCCCCGGTGGAGCTGCCTGCCTTACCTACCCATCATCTTCGCTGGTAAGGTAAGTGCTGTAAAACAAAAGGCTATATAGCCTTTTTACACAACAACAACCTAAATGTCTTTTAATCCGTAAACCTGTCGTGACTCTGCCGCTGCGTACAATCGATGCACACGCACTGATCGGAATGCTGCTCGGCCCAGCGAAAGGAATAATGGGGCGGTAGTCAGGCCAAAGTAAACGGTGTACTTAACGAGGGATCACAATTCAGCGGCGAGAGAGAGAGAGAGAGAGAGAGGGCAGCAAAGGATACTCTACAGATGACAAATTAAAAGAAGTAGTAGAAGTCCCACCTGCCAGCCAACCCGTGCGCCGCATTTCGCTACTAGCTCTGAGTATGCTGAAGGCTAACAAAAGGCTTTTACTGCTGTCTCCTCCCCCTTGTTTGCTGCTGTTGCTGCTGCCGGTACACTCTTGCTCGGTATAAAATACTACCCAACCCACACAGCCATTTGTTCTGCTACAATGAAAAATCCATTTCCAGCGCCTCAGCACCGGCACTGCCTTCGCAACGCACACGGTTTCTCAGCGCTTAATACAGACAGCGCACCGAGTTACCGAGCGACGACGACAACGGCGACGGCGTGAACGACGGATGGAAAAGGATTATTTTCTTGGAAAACACCTTCGCAACCGTAAAGAGGAAAATATATCATAATTAAAGGGAGTTATTTCACAGTCAAAAGAATGCGATCTGCGTCGCCACCTCTCGCGTGTTTTCTTCCTTCCTCGTACACTCAAAGTGCGCACAGTTTTTCCCTCGACGTTAAGGGTAAAATTCCTTCCACACCTTTTGTCTGTTTCTTTTTTTTTTTTTCGTTGTTCAACCCAAGCAAAAACGGGAAACGATCACAGGCGCAAACTGTGGTACCGAACAACACGGGGTAGCACGGGACAGCACAGGACGCTAAACAAATTGTGCGCTACAACAGCGTGTGCCACCGACCGTGGACCGTTTCTATTTCCTCAGCAGCAGATCGTACGATGGGGCAATGAAAATGTGGCATTTTCCTTTCGCCAACGCATGCTAACGCTCTCGACACACTGTCTGTGTGAAACAGGGCGGCGTAAGAAATCTTTATTCTGGACTGCACACACAGACACACACACTCTCAGCTCACACTCAGCCAGCCAGGATTCACCGGAAACAGACACAGCACATAGTGCCCGCCGCCGGCCCAACTACGGCGGCCACAGCTCGCGCACACAAATCTTAATTACGAACAAACGGTTTTCTGCTTCCGTTTCTTTTAGCAAAGGCTAACGACAAAGGCAACAAAGGCGTCACAAAATGCTAGACACACAATCACACACTGCCTCTGTTGACGGGAGATCCTTCGTGATGAAAACCATAGCGACTTTTCGAAGAAGTTGCCTGCCCCAGCCTTGGAACAAACATTTGCTACTTTCCTTGCCTTTTTAGTCTTGAACGGAGCTGCCCGGACAAGAGATCTTTCACACAGACACACACACACATAGACACATAGACACATAGACACACAGCTTGACCACACAAGCTCCCTCGGGGCCGACAGAGAGTCTTAGAAAGCAAGCTTAGGCACTGCTGCTGCTGCTGTAATCATCCCCATCACAGCCTTCGGCGTGGCCACAGCCAGATACACTGGGCAGAAACTGTGAGCGTATGCGTGTGTGTGTGCCACTGGATGTGTGTGTGTGTTTTGGACGTTTGCTTTAATTGCAGCAAATCAACTTCAAACTCACTCGACCCGTTGGCGCCTATCAGAAAAGGCCGGGGGGCGGCAGCGAGAACCTCACAGCGGAACGACTGCGCAAGAGGGTTTGCCAGCGATTTTCCGCTGAATGTCAAACACATCCGGGGACAGTTGGCCGGTACGGGAGATTCTGATGTCCCCGTTCCACAACCCTCACCCCCTCGTTCATTCACCACGCTCCAAAAGAGAAATGGCGTACTGCATTGCAATTTTCACGCTTCCGTGAAGAAGCCCCACCAATCGGGGGAAATGCTGATGCTGCTGCTGGGGGAAAATGGGGAAGTGGTCCGAAGCACAAATTGTTTCGCCAACCATTAGCAACAATTACCGCCAAGATGAGTTTGTTTATTGAGGCGCCGCGCCGTTGGGGGCTGCCGGCGCTCGTGAGTGTTTGTGAAGTGCAGATTGGGCCAACGGGCGGGCTGATTGCGGGGAGGCAGCCCTGGCGGAAGAAGGTTAATAATTTTGAGAGCAGACTGCTCGGACTGCGGAGTCGCCCCGGTCCTAAGTTAGTAAGGTTAGGGGGGGGAGGGAAAAGATGTGTTGTTCGCAAAACCCCGCGTGCAATGGAAACTTCCCACACACAGCCACAACAATGACCGAAGCGTATTGGCGCTTTGCAGAGCTCGGATCCTGCAAAACTTTGAAAACAGCACCATTTTTCGTGTATGTTTTTATGACAGCTGCGTCATGATGCTGAGACGTTGAGAGAGAATGAATTTTACATTCCTAGTGGACAAAACTAGCAGGACATGCGCGTCTCTCGGTTGCATGCTTTCCCTGCCTGCTCGATTTATTAAACAGTAAGTGCCAAATTGTAGTCAAAGTTCGTACGAGCAGTCTCTCTGGAATGGGTGTTATGCAACGAGTAAATGTCACAGACTGGACCGAAGATAGTTTGAGGACAGCAGTAAACAGAAGTTATTTGATATTTTTCTTAATAATGTAAATTACGATTCCAACTAGTATTTTACGTCAAGTTTGATTTTTGAATACTAAAAATATTTCAACATTCCAAAAAAGATTTTCTTTCTAGATTTTGTATAGTTTTCTTCAAGAAAAACTGAAAAACAATAACATAAACATGTCACAACTCTGTATACATCCGATTCGAAGGACCAACCCTGTGAGACAAACTCAAGAATGTACGATTGTACAATTTGTTTTCTTTCCAGAAGTTTCAGAAAACGAGTGTTGTTTATGTAAGAAATGTTACTCCATCTAATATCCGTTTACTACTGACGACGCAAATCAAACCGGACTTGAGATGCTTTATTCTTTACAAACGATTTATAAAATACTGTTTGGCGATACACACAACCGTCAGTTATAGTTAACTCCATCAATTTAAGTACACGGGTCTAAAGTAGTGATCGGAAAATGACTAATTCTCTTCAAATGCCAGCTCCACGTTCCTTGTAAAACCCCAAATTGATAAACTCAGCATGATAGAACTGAGAAGGGTAAAAGAGCTCCCAGACAAGGCTACCAAGACTAATCAGATATTCCACACAATCGGACAGTCTAACCCTTTAGATCTATTAGGCCCATTCAATAAGCACTGATATGAGGCGGGTTGTCCAAGATTCAGAAATCTGCAAGTGCTACGCACCAAGAAATGATGAATACTTCTATAGTTGTTCAGAACTATATCTAATAAACTAGAAACTATCTCCTCTCAAATTCAAGGGTAAGACGAAAGAGAATACGCATGATAAGGACATTAAGATTGAATCCTAAACAGATAGTGGGATTTAATCTAAACAATCTATTTCGATTTGAATTGAACAATCAACACAGCTTGCCATTGACCTTCTAGTACAGTTACTAACTAAAGCCTATCCACATCCACAGCTCCTGTGTCTGAATCACGTGTGGTGTTTGCACATTTGCACAACCCCTAACAAAATATGACCCCGCTCCACTAAATATCAGCAGCTGCTATACCAAATCATCCAACACTTTTGAGAGCGTCAAAAATTTGAGCAAGCTGGCGATTTCGCACAATCCACGAGCGCAGTGGGTGACGCAGCATTTGGCGCAGTGTCAGTTGATGCAAAGCCATTCCATATAATAAAAAAAAACTCCCGCAAAACAACGACGACGACAGCACTGGAGTGCTGCCTCGTTAAAAATAACTGCAAATGATTGCAAATAATATCTACTTCTTTCAATTCGCCACAATTCCATCGCCAACAACACCATCGCTCCCCCTGCCATTTGTCTCATTCAATTTCGAAGGGTTGACGGAAAAGGGTAAATTAAGGCCCATTGGAAAAGAATCATCCAAGCTCTGACACCGTTAAAAGGCCTCGAGTGTGGCGCTCGCTGCCTAGCAAGAGTAATTCACATGCGCCAACCGGGACCGGAGGCATGGATCTTCCGCCTTGAAGCTTCAGCAAGTGTGGCATGCTTTTTGTTTTGGTTTGTATCGTTTTACTTCCCCGGACCTCATTCCCTTCCCTCCTGTTCGGCACCATGAAGGCGTAACAAAAGTGGCACTCTTATGGCCAGTTTGGGACACAGCTGATGCAGATGCAGCTCAGCAAGTGAGCAATTTCAACGTGAGGCGGTATAGGCCCAACCAATGCCGAATAGTCGCGACGACGTGTGCTCATACCGGGCGTAGGTAATTTAGCGGTAACAGCAAAACCGCCACATCCCTGTGACGTGGAGGATGATTTTGCTAGAGTTTTCGGTCAGCACTTTTTTATCGACAGAGCGTGTTTTGTTCGTGCCACAAAACATCGCGAGCCAACTGTTTAGTCGGTAGTCGTGAGATATGGGGTTGTCGTTTTTTTTGTCTGACAAACTAACAAGATTTATTTTTAGTGGTAACAGGTTAGTGGTAACATCAAAATCTCATTGACCCCCCTTTTTTTTTAAAGTGGAATTTTACTGCCAAGCACATCATTATCACAAAGACTGGCACAAAAACAAAAACGGTGCCTCGTATCATCCTGTCGAATCACACCAAATTCAAACCAAGCACTGGCACGATTTGGTAATCATATTAGTGACAAGTTTAACTCACCGTAACAAAATTAACACTTTTTATGATGCGTCACAGACCAAATAAACACAAAACAATGATTTCCAATTCGTCCGAAGTCATTCATATGTTAGCGGAACGTTAATTATGCCCCGTCTAGTCTTGTTTTACGGGTGCAAATTTGTACCATCCAAATAGTTCTGTTAGCATACTGAACGCTCGAATTAAAAATAGAAGAAGAAAAAAAACAGAGCCATCAGCAACGAGTCAAACAAACAAACAAACAAAAATCCTAATCACATCTATATTCACCTTTACGGTGGAGAATCACGTCCCTAGCGAGATGGCTCATACTTTTCATCGTTCTTCCCCTGCTGCTTGGATGCATAAATTTCAAAATTACATATTACTGACGGTTTTTTTTTCTTTTTTTTTTTTTGCTAACATTACCTCCCCAAAAGCCAACAGCACACCTTACACAGCACCCTTCCCCTTGGTGGAGAAATTTTCTTTTGGGGTTTGTACGGCAAGGCCCATACAATTCATGCGCCTTATTACATCCTGCCAAATTGTATTCCCAAGCACGTGCCATAAAAATGTGCCGGGCAAAGTTACGCCAAAGGACACACACACAAAAGCGGCACACAAACGACGGGGCCAAGCCTGCCAGAGCTTTTCTTGCCCCGCCACCTCCTCCTTCCCCGGAGCAAAGCAAACGGAAACGGGGCACGCTACGACAAAACGTTGCAGTCGTCGTAAAACTGAAGCAACTTAAACCGGACCAGAAAAGTTTGATGCTGCCTGGTGTGTCTGCCGCCCCTACACACGACGGTAGTTGGAGGAAATTTTCACACAGGGACGATCAAAGAGAGAGTGAGAGAAAAAGAAGGCGAGAGGCGGGAAAAAAACAATGATGTAAAAAAAAGCACCGACGCTGCAACTACTTACTTAGCTCCATCTCGTGCTCCTGTATCAGGTCGTCTTCCTGCTCCAGGTCACCGTCCGACTCGGTGCCCGAGTCGTGACCGTCAATCTGTTGGGGGAGAGGGAGTAGAAGGAAGAAAAAAAAAGAAGAACGTGTTAGTTATTGTCCTGAACGCGGGCGGGCTTTTAAGCAGACAGCGGCATCAGCAGCAGCAGCAGCAATGCTGCCAGCACCTGGGATACGTGAGCGTGGAAGTAAATGCCAAACGAGGAAGCGCATTACTTTAACTGAAGCATAGTGGGGTGGTAATCGCTCCATTCTTGGCTCGTGCATCGCTTCCGCCAGCTGGAGCACTGCCAGGGACAATTGTAATCATGAGGCGGTGTAATATTTCGCCTTTACAGCATTAGCCGTCGAGTGATGCAACACAACCGGCGCGCGAGGGGACGTCTTTGTCCTTCGGTTATTGTGTTTCTCTTGTTTCCTTCACACCACACCTCCGAAGATCCATTCCGACAAAGTTACGTAAAGTTTTGTCTCGATGGGTAAGCTTAATCTTCAAGCACCTTGGATTACACACACCCACATCCACTCCCCGGCAGTCTGCCTGCCAGATAAGAAATGTATGCAAAAGAACACCTTCTCGTTTGCGGGAATAATTCCTCAAGTTTTCGCAAAGATCGATCGACAAACCAGTGGAGAGGGTGGGATGACTGGAATCCTGCGAATTCCAAAGGGTCCCAGGGAACTCCAAACTTTAAAACCACAAACACCGTCATCACCTCTAGTGCAGGACATGCGGCTAAGGAACGACATGCCATAGCTGTTTGAGCATTGCCGGACAGGCACACTTGGACCTGGAGCCTCCTCACTTCCACGATACTCAAAGCGTGTTCAACACGATGCTCTTCTCCACCTCGAGACACGGAACACGGGACGGGAAGATGGTGGCCGATTACACATTCCCGGTGCTCAAGTGTTTGACTATCATTCCCGATGCAGTAACGGAATACATTATATTGCCTCGTATTTATATTTCATTTTGAGCCGTCACGGTTTATTTACTTACGGTGTTGGACCCAACACCGCCGTACAGACACATACACACACACAGAGAGACAAAACGCCAAAGCCGGTTGTCGCTCTCAACTGTCTTTACAACACTCCAAGAACAGCAAAAACCGACGGTTCGGCACGATCAACCTTTCCCTTTGCCGTAGAATACGGCAATAAGGGTGAAGAGAGAGAGAGAGAGAGAGAGAGAGAGAGAGAGAGAGAGAGAGAGAAAAAAAGAGATATATAATGGCATGAACGGAAAGTACCAAAAAAACTGAGTCGCAAGGTTGACTCGTGAATGTTTTTTTTTTTTTTTTTTGGGCAAAGAACCAGTTCGAGGCGTTCGCGGTTTTGCTCTCGCCGGTTCGCATCATTACGACTTACGCGCTGCAACAAACGACGGGGAAAGCAGCTTCCCCCCCCCCCCCAGCACCACCTGCACGGCACAGCAGTTCTTATGGGCTTTTGTTTCCTTTCTATCGCCACTTTTCACCTAATGCTCTCCTTCACTCCACCAGCCTGCTGCTGCTGCTGCTCACTCGATTGACTTCTATTTCACCTTTTCACGGAGCGAGCGGAACGGCTCGCGTTCCTCCAGAACGGAACAGAACCGCTTTCGAGTGTGCTACTCGCCGAGGAATTGGGCTCCGAAACCCACGTACTATTCTCGCTTTGGTTGTACTTCGGTCGGCTTGTTTTTACTACGACTCCCGACCACTATTACTACAGCAATGGAATGTAAGTTGGCTGGCCTTACAAACCGAACACTGCGCCGAGTTCACTGTGAAACTTTGGCGGAGACGACGACAGTAACAAAAAAGAAAAAAAAGCACACACACACACAGAACTGATCAGACTGGTAAGATATAGGAAAGACCGCCGTACCAAGAAAAAACGCCAACCAACAACTCTCGCCAGCACAATCATCTGTTCGTTCGTTTAGCGCACACTCGTACTCACGACGCTGCAGTGTACCGGCGCAGCATCCGCGCAGTAGGTTCTCGACGCGAGGCCTTACGTTTGCTAGTGGGAGGCAGTGGTGTCGCCGTGCGAGAAGTCACCCGCACCAAAACCCCACAACCCCTCCCATTTCAAACGCGTCGAATGACGTCCATTGGAACAGGAGAAGAACGACGGCGCAATGGACGAAACGATAGACAGTGGAAGCAATCGTTCCAAGTGTACCAACCTCAGCTCGGTAAGCATTCAAGTAAGGCCGGTTGCTTCTGCACGACGAAGATGAATGTACGCTGTCTGTCGGTCGTTACGGTTTGCATGAGCTGTGAACGGGGGGAGGGAACTGGTCTCCTACCGCTATTTGGGGTTGATATTTTAACAATGTCAAACAGTAAATTACTGTTCTCGCTTAGCGCAAGGTGCTACCAGAAGGTGCCTACCGTGTCTGCTTGAGCTGCTGCCATAAGAGGCAACAGTATTATTGAGTATTATTATTTAGTATTGTTAGTATTGTTTTTTTATTATTATTGTTTTAGTATTGTTTTTTTCTTACTAGATCGATAGGGTTTTGAAAAGTATTATTATTTAAAAAACTTTTTTCGCGAATTTTAGTCACTTTGCAAGTTCAAGTCCCAACCATTCATAGGGATATTCTATTCTATTTTACTAGCTTCTTACCATGCGTACATTGGTTATCCTTCATGTTGGTTATTTCTATTTTTTGTAGGTTCTTAGCTTAACTTATTGATTATTTCGTTTATTTTCACGTTTATGAACTTCTTTTAGCACTTCAACGATTTTTAATCTTTTTTTATGTATCCTATTTTTGAAAATGATTTTAATGTATTTACTTTTTTGTGTTTTATATTTGTATTAATTTCATTTTTATTTGTTCTTATGATTGACACATATTATTATATATTTTCCTTTCAAATTCCATCTTTACATTTACTTTACTTTACTTTATTCTTTTCTCCTTTTCGTGGTATATCGTCGTTTTTTGTTAATTGTTTTAAGGGTGTTAATAATTTTGCACAGTGTAAGCTCCTGTTTTGCTACGAAAAAGTCCAACTGCTGGCTTACATTAACTGTTACATCGCTATCGTTATCGCCACTCCCAGCCAAGACCAATTAACTTCCTTCCCAAGGACAGTTCAATGCACAACACCATTTAAATGGTACACCACCAAAAACTCGCACGAAAGCATAGCTTCATTTTCATTCCTTAACAAGGAATGCAACGCGTGCACCCTTTCACAAACCGACCGCGTGCATGTATATGTGCGTGTGTTTAAAGCGACAAACTACATGCATCCCGTGCAGTCCAGCACTGCACAGGGGTCAAGGTTAATGCGCGTTTTGGCACGGCTGACCCTTTTTTTCTTGTTAGTTTGTTCGCTTCGCTGTGAGACAGTGTGTGCATGGTCCATGTTGCTCCGCAGTAACTCTCAGCTACATGCTGAGCACACAAGCGCAGCAATACGTAATAGAGCTTCGCTCTTGCCTGCTTACGGGAAATGCGGGTCATTTTTCTCGTCCAGCACAGCGTGACCGGGCTAAAGTCACGAGCAGACAAACAAAAAAGGGTAGAAGAGCGGTCATACACCAGCAGGAGGAGTATGTAGATTGGCAACTTTTACCACAACTCGTGTCAGTGCACCACACCCGGTCCCAGTGGGGGCAGCAGTTTCGATGTAAAATGTACAACAATAGATCGCTCCCTTTCGCCGTCCTACCCTTTGCATGGGAGTGGCCACCCCTTGGATGCGATTGTGCACGATGGTTCGACAGTTCTTAACTGGCTGTGTGCGGATGAGACCAGCCACACACACACACACACGCTTCACCGTGTACCGGTGCATAACTCAATGGCTGGCGGGCTGGTACGTACGCAATTTTATTTACGTGCCGGCATGTCGGTCCACTTTATCGACCGATATGATGATCATCTGTACACGATCGTGCAAAAAAAACCCGACGAGGCTCTGTGTATCATTATGCAGCAGCGCCGAGACGACGACGAAACCATCCGAGCCTCCTGCGTCTCATCCACCACGGAGATTCGTGTATTATAGTCATTTGATCGGAATGCTGCTACGGAATTCTACTTTGGCGCGGAGGTTTTCTGCTTCTTTGCCACCATTTACTACGACTGCTGATACTACTACTCTACCACGCTATGATGCTGCTGCTGCTGCTTCGTTTGGCACGTATCCATTCGGCCGCGTTCCGAAAACGATCATCGCTCACGCAACCGGCGTTCACGCAAAAAAAAAATCGTGCGCACTCGCTTCTTCGTCTACAGCCGGGGCGTAGAGATTGAGCGAAAGCGCGAGAAAAGCTGGCGGGGCCGAACATGGGGGAACAGAAAATAGCCGGCAACTGACAGGTAATTATGTTACATGACGATACACGGTCGGGGTGGAAACACAGCTGTACGTACGGTTCGTTTGGCTTGATTGAAGAGCTCTTGGCCAAAGCGATGTGTTTCCGGGGGGAGGGCGCGATTGTGTTAAGTAGAAGTAAGGTTGTGTGTGATATGATAACAATAATATTATCGTCATAAACGTATTCATGAAAAGATGGTGAACGTTTGCACTACAAAACTTGACAAAAAGTTTCCATTTTGTATGGGTTTATCTTCACCCGTACTAAAAAAAACTCTAATTGCAATTTGAATAATAGTATTCCATGAGTCGGCAGACAAAATTTGACACCTATCTATCAGTTCAAACTATCGCTATCAAAGAAAGGCACCACGCCATCAGAAGAAAGTTCCGAATGGTCGAAGTCCCTGAGCGACAATAAGCAGTGCTTATTAAGCATCCAAGGAAGTGGAAGATCAATGCAATCGGGAAGTCGATGCAACCGGCCAAATAGTGAAAAAGTACCTCGTGAACCTTAAACATACTCACTATTAAGCGTCCACTGTTTTCGCAGCGGCAAGCAATGACGACAACATGATGCAAAAGCTTTACTCAAACAATTTTGTCGCAAAAATTGAAGCGATATTGATAAAATCGAAGGTGGACTTTAAAAACATCCCTACACGCAAGCCTTCGTCCAATTTGGCGAAAATCCCGGATAACTGACAGAAGATAGCCCACAGAGACGTAGATTTATTTTTACAAGTAAGCTTAAATAAATGCTTTTTAGGGGATGTTTATGTTAAATTATGTGAATTTTTTGTTTATATACATCCGAAAAATATCTTTTTTTTTTTCAATGAAAACGTTTTGAAAAATAATGAATTTGTAAAACAAAAAACCAACACAATTGTAGCAGGCAAAAGATAAACCCTTTTTTGTTTATTTTTCTATACATTTGCGCGTCAATATTTGTAGGGGAAAGCGGGGCAAAATAGCTAGGTGCATTATTAGCAAAGTAACGCGTTTATAATGACTCCTAATGTTTGAACTTTGTGTTTTTGACCATCTCGAAAATGGATGCGGACATGACGTATCCAGGCACATTACATTCATCTATAAATTTCGTGAAAAAATCAAGCATTTTAATTGTACAGCTTTTCATGTTTAAATGTGTACAAAAATTCTCTTGGGGCAAAGTAGTCGCTCCAGCTTGAGGCAAACTAATTCGTATGTTTTGACAGGAGCAAAATGATGAGGCTGTGGTGTAAGCAAACGTTGCTATACTCTACCGACAAGAAAAAATACTAATGATAAGTGCATTATTAAAATATTCCAGCAATTCACTAAATGTTTTTAACAAAACACTTTAATACCAAACATAAATCTCTACACTTTTACCTAGATTTACCTATTTTTTTCATTATATTTTTTTTAAATATTTTTTTAATTTTACCTAGATGCTTAAAAGCTTAAACCAAAGCCCAAAGTACAATGTTGTGGGCCATTTTGCCCAATAGCGAGAACATTTAACCCCGTACAATACATTTTTACGACCTTTGATGTTGATTTTGCAATTTCATTTTATGCTTTTATATTAGTTGTTAATACGTCTACTACTATTGCTGTTTCATGAATAAGACGTTGAAGCATCAATTGCCGATTGATTCAAAATATCAGTGTAAAGTTGTTTACGCAATCAGGTACAGGGCAAAATCCTTAACAGTGCCATTTTGCCCCGCTTTCCCACTACAACTAAATATACCTATACCATTTAAAGCAACCTTCCCCTGCCTGCAGGAAACGAACGTACGGTACAACACTTAACACACGCACGTCGACAATTGAATCGCATTCACAATTGCATTTATTACACAATGCACACACACATAAACAACACCCGCCGTCCGATCTGTATCAACCCCTAACGATGATGCATCATGGCACCCTTTCTCGTTTGCGCTCTCTCTCTCCTTTCAATGCTTTACGATTGCCCTAACATGAAAGGATGCATCAAGAAAGTGCAGCAATCCGCTAATCAATGCACCGACCGACCGACCACCATCACGAAACGGGGAACGAAACGATCCGCTGAGTGTGATGGATTTACTCTCTAACGATGCATTTTCGTGTCAGAAACGATTCCGAAGCAAACAAAAACCCTCCCGGGTTGGAAGAAGCAGCAATTCGTTCTGTCGCTCTGTTTTGCTGTTTTGCCCTTCTTCTGCTGCTTTTGCTCTGACTGCGGTGATATCTACCAAGAGTCATCGGAGCGTTTGTCACAAACCATTCAACTGTCACACAACATGGTGGTGTACCTTCGGAAGAGCAAAAGTAACACACCGAAAGGAAGTACCGGCAAACTTACCGTACGTTTTGCCCTCACGCAGTGCAGACTGTTAATGGGGCATGCGAAGGGGGACGTGCGTGAAGGCACTGTACTTCCACCAACCCAACCGAACGCCCAACCCGCTGCGTCTCTTCGGTGCAGTTGGTAAAGAAATAAAGCATACAGAACAACCTCACGCAGTCGTTCGACTTCTCACCCGGTCTCGCCAGTTGTAACAACTGGGAAGAGGCATGAAAGAAAACTCAGTTGCGTCTTCTAAGTGATGATAAGTTTTTATTTATTATTCCACCATTCTTTCCTCCACACATTGCCCTGCTACCTTGCTACATGCTTGCCACTCGGGCTGTCTTTTACACGATCGTTCCTCAATCCCACATCTTGCCATTCATATGCGGTTAGTTTCGTTTTTTCCTTCACAATGCCACATTCCTTCTCTCCAAAAAAAAAACCCCTACCAGGTTTTCTTTTCCTCCGTTGTTGTTGATGTTATGCGGTGAAGAGTGCATTGTTACGCGAATGTTACGATTTTTTAAAACGGTAATTAATGCCTCTTTACTTCTCATTCTCATTCTGGCCAACGGAAAGAGTGTTGCTTGTGTTTTATTTGCTCCATCCCATCCAGGTTTGATTCACACACCAGCAGCTCCACACACACATGGTGGATCAAGGCTTGTGTCTGTGCCTGGCCTGGCGCAGAACTGGGCCGTTTTGCAGCGATTTGTGGGAACGAGAACGAAACACACGGCGGGAGAAGGAACCTGCCCTTTTCGAGTGTGCGAAGCAAAAATAACACAGTTTCATCCCTCCCCAAGCCCACCATGGCACACCAAATAAGGCAAACAAACCCATGCCTTGGGGTGTACTGCTGCATGGTACAACGGACTCACCGGAGCAGCTCGGAAAGGGGGTTGTTTGTTTGTTTGTTTGTTGTCTTGTTGCCTTTTGTTTCGGGCGATTATTGTACGATGTGTAAATGTTTCATCTTGCATCATACATCGCCTCTTCCGTTTGCTTCAATTCATTCAAGCTGCTAAAGAGGAGTTTCACATATACACATACTTGCTATCGGCTCTCCAAGTTCCATCAACATATCAATCACGCCCTCTCGGTCATATCGAACCATTTTTGCTGCGTGTATGCTTTGATATTGTTGCAATTTTCCTCTCTCTCTCTCTCTCTCTCTCTCTCTCTCTCTCTCTCTCTCTCTCTCTCTCTCTCTCTCTCTCTCTCTCTCTCTCTCTCTCTCTCTCTAATTACTTTCCACCCATTCAGCTCCATATTCCCGGGTGGCCCAAACGCACCCTACCATCCGTCCAGCGGAACCGGCGGAATCAGACGAAACACATGCGTGAAACACATTTCGAGCACATGTTGTGGTGCTTGTTGTTCTGCCCCGCCGTGGGGTTGCGTCAGCTTTACTGCACTGCGAGACTGCGAGGAGCAAAATCACACACACACACGTTCACGGGCACGACGAGCTGCCCCAGCGTGTCTCATCGCACGGGATCGCAGCGGAACGATATGGCCGGGCCGTGCGGGGGTGATCGGCTTTATCGTACCCCGTGCACCCATCATCATCGTGGTGTTGGAATGATGTTTTATGAGCCCCCGAGAGCTGTGTGTGAGCTTATGTTCATTAACGAGCGATAAGTGGGGTGCCGATAAGATATGATTTTTTTCTCCCGATTTTTTTCGAACTATTTCGAGCGATCGTAGCCCGATGCGGGACGGGGGGAGCGATTTAGAAGCGGCTGCTTGGACCGATTAAGACGCTTGCGATTTCCCACGCCGATATGATTTTCGAAAACGGCTCGGGGCACGTGTCAAGGTTGTGAAATAGGAACTGCTAATGTGCTAAAGGGTGCTATCATAACTGTTGTTGTTGTTGCCAAGCATTGCTTGGTGACAATTCTGTGCCCTTGTGTGGTTTTTGACTGCGTTGAATATAGATCTTTTTTAATTCATTTTGAAGAAGTTTTTTTTTGCCTTTCTTTAGATTACTTTTTTGATTTGGGCAAAAATACACGCTTTGATTGTGTGCAATAATCTAATCGACGGAGGAGTTTAAATCCCCTTTTGCAATGTTATCTTAAACATGTTAAAAACTAATAATTTTCCTGCGACAAAACAAATAAAATCAACATTAAATTTAAATTAAATTAATTTTTAAATTAAATTTTAAATTAAATTAATTTCTTTTACATTTGTTATTATGTAGAACTGTGATTGAGCTGTTACGTAATTGTTGTGCAAAAAAAAACACTTAACTGATAACATTACTTTCGCAATATTTTGTTGATTTTAAGATCCTATTGTTATTTCATTTATTGTATTTATACGATTATTATGGCAAATGTTTAGCCGTTTGTGCAAGTTTGCAATGATATAATGTAATGTGTCAAACGAATAGGGAAATTTTGACAATTGGCTGTGGGGCTTTGCAAATGACTGTGGCAGCCGGTACTAGCAGCCAAAACCTTTTTAGTTAATTTTACTGATGAATATCAATAGTAATATTTTATTGTAGCTTCGCTGCAGGATTTGTTTAGTTTATCATGTGCACATATGAATGTCACGAGATAACTACTTAAAATTATATTTTTTTAGAAAGCAGCACCAGTACCACTTCGAAGCTGTTTTCGTCGAAAAATTATAGAAAAACTTTAATATCCACTTTAATTCCCCTAGCCAATTAAAACAATACTGCAAACGATTGAACTACTCCATAATTTTCTATCATATCGTGTATTTTATCATTGTTTTTAATTTTTACAACCACTATCTTTTAACTTTTCTTTTAAACTAAATAATATAAAGAGCAGCTAATCGATCCTTTTTTTAAGGCATAATATTAGGTTGAGTAATTATTTGTATTTTTGAAAATGTATGGAAAGAAACAAAATCGTTTCTAATCAATACTGTCAATAGTTTACACGAATTTAACAGCTTATTCAACATGTTTAATAGCCCCACGCACAAACGTTTGCCATCGGTACCGTAAGAACATTCCAGAAGATTCCACCACCGGTGGTTTGTGTATCGACAAGATCGCGAAACGGAGAAGCGATAGCGAAGCGCGAAACCAGCGAACGATCTCAACACCGGTCACGCGCGTTTGTTAGTTCACCGTCAAAAAGTCTGCATCGATTACGCTTCTCCATCATGCACACACACACACACATACACACAGAAGCACGCACTTAACGCATGGTGAAGTTAAGGTCACCTAACCATTTATTCATCGTGATCAAGCACGAGAGAAGCATCACCACCACCGCCCGAAGGGGCAGCTAACCTGGGCGTTCTGCCTTGTACGTGATGATCTCAAAACCCTGCACAACTCGGCGTGTTCCCCAAATGCATCATTCATTGATCGGACAACTTGCCGAACCCGTACAAAAACATACACACACACGTCACTATTATTCATCAGTCGACAGTTTGGCGAAAAGAATTTGAAATTCTGAACATTAGCCCGAAAGCCAAACGTACATTTACAAGTCTGGGTTTGGGGACTCACACCTGGACTGTGTGCAGGAGGATGGAAACGTGACAGAACGGCCGGTGCCAAAGCGGCACGATGGAGAGCTAGCGATCCTTGGAAGCTGATCAAGACCAGAGCTGGTTACATTGCGGAGCGGCTGTAAAAAACCCTTCTTGAATATGGTTAAGCAGCTGAGAAATACAGAAGGTCTTACAACCCCTCCTATTCTGACGGCTTTGCTAAGTGATGTTTAAAGATTTTACTGCCTCAAAATAGGTCAGAAGTCGGATACGGTTAACAGTAGCGCTATGAGCTCTGTTACTCTTTCAGTACCCACCAGAAGTACCGGTTTTTGCAAATGAAATGAAAACATGCACAACCCCTTGCAGAACCTGATCCGGTGCAGGTTTTGGGGTGTCGATTGAAACTACTCCACGTTATCGACCTCCGTCGTGTGCAGGCAAGCTTACCGTGTTAACCGTTCAAGCAAAGCAGCACCCGGAACGTGCTCTACACGCAGTAGATTACCTGATCGTTTAATGCTCTGCCAGCCCAACTTGGTAATAGCTTGGGACTTCAGGATATTCACTGGCACCACCACACCTAATCCACTCCACACAATGCCGAACCGATCCAGACGCTCCTCTGGCACAGTTATTGCAATCGTCGTAGTCGTACTACCGCGACTTTTCTGGAAGGTGCGACGTTGTGTACGCCGCGGGATTGCTCTCACGCGAGAAAGCGTGCACACCAGAACATGAAACGAACAAAAAACAGGATCTTAACCAAGAACGCATGACTACACGGTCGTACCACGAGGACCCATTGGACGATGGAGGCAACTGTGGCGACTGTAGGAGTACAACACGGGAGTACCAACCGGCAACACGTTTGCCGACCGCAGAAAGAAAAAAATCGCAAGAAGAAATAATGGCCACCTACCCCCCCCCCACCCCCTCCTCTCCTTCCAGAGGCAATCCCCACACGGACCATACCAAACCACAAACCGTAATACACAACCGCGGGCATAGGAATCCGAGAAGCGGTGTAAAACGCATAAATCATGAACTCAATCTCCCTGAGCCCTTCGCAAACCCTTTCTTCTTTTCCACAAGGGAAGGGCGTTGGAGAGAGGGAAAAACTTGCAACGAAAAACCTCCGCTAGAACCCAGCACAACCTCCACCCCACCCCCCTCTTAGATACTATTCTACTTGCTCCAAACTCTGTCGGTCTCTCTGCCTTTTTCTGTGTGAGTTTGTGTGTGTGTGTGTGTGGTTACCGATACCCGGGGTACACCACAACTGGGTGGCAGCGATCTGACGTGCCATCAGAATGCTCCCTCTTCCCCCCCCCCCCCCCTCACCATCGCACAGCCGTTTTTTCGCTGCCTCGCTTAATGTTGTGCTCCACTCGACGTTCGTTTTGGTATTTTCGTTTCCCTTCCCTACGCTCATTGTCGTGACGCAAAAAGATATTCGCGTACAGCCGCAGCCAGCCCGCGACAGTCAGCAGAGCTGAGCGGGGCAGCTTAAGCAAACGAGCCCGGAGTGGAGCAAACCGGGAAGGCAAGGAGCAGCAGCAGCAGCAGCAAGCCGTCTTTGGTTGATTTTCTGGTTTAACTCGTTCGACAATTGAACGCCTTCCACCCCGAGGGAGACCGGGCTCGTTAAGGGGTGTGCGAGATTTCGAGGTTAGTACGCGGTCACGATTATGTCTTGCGTGTGTGTGTGTGCACACGCAAACCACCCTCCTCTCCCACCCACCTTAAAAGGGTTGTAGAGCAGCGTCCAACATTTTGCAACTTCTCTCTTCCTTCGAAAAGGAACGGATCTAGTTGTAAAAAGCGTCCTCCACCGTCTTCCCTGCTGCTGTCCGCGTGCGTGTGTTCTTCGGACGATGTGTGTGTGTGTGTGTGTGTTTGGCCGCGAATTAGATCCGCCCGCGGCCAAAGTGTCTAGTGTAGGGTGAAACCGATACACACAGAGGCAAAAGCAATGGACGGGAATTATTCGAAGCCAGCCGCTGCCAACGTAACCGGTTTCTTGGGGCTCGCGTAGTAAGACAACCTCTGGAGTAGGCGCGTAAGAACGTACCCGGCCCAGCAGAAACGGAAAACGGCGGAAAGAAAATTGCAGCATTTACCAACCCCCAACCAGTGCGGGGAATAGGAGAGACGTACAGACAGCAAGCGCGTAATAGACCGAAAAAGACGGGCCCGGGCACCAACAACGCGTTCCACCGCTTGCTTCCACTCTCGCACCGTCTCGCGGTTGGATGGAAATGCTCACGAACGGTGCGCTTTGATTTGATTGAGAGCTTTGGGTTTAACCTTTCTTCGTCCTTTACTGGCTGGGAGTATGGTGTTGGCAGCCGTGTGCGCGTATCGGCGATGGATTGCCGGGTACTTAATCAGACAATCGGGCTATGAGGAAAACCCACGCACCGTCCTCCATTCCCGTACAAAAGCACACAAACACACACACACACTGTCGGGTTCGTTGCTTACTGCTCATCTTCCGCGCGCAGAGTGCGATAGAAGGAACAGCGAGAGAGATTGCAAACACCATTTGCGGTAGGTGCGCACCACATGCATACATACATACATACAAACATGCTGAAAGTAGTTTTCACATTCTTTTGGGCCCGAAATTGTTACGATCCGGTTCTGGGTTTTTGTTGCCGGTTTGCCTCGACACTGGCTACCCGAAAAGGGCCACCTTCCCCTAAATGTTGTCCTACTGCTCAAAAAAAGCATCAAACCCCGTGGCACTGCGTACTGCGGAAGAAGCCAAGCGAGCGCGAGTCTCGCGTCAAGCTTCGACCGAGCCGTTCTGCCACAAACCGGAATGCATGCGCGCATATTTTATGCTTGCATTAAGCAATGGCTCAAACCAAACCGTATCGAATGTTACTGCTGCCCCGCAACAGCTACATCAAAGCGTGCACGGACGTAATTTTAATTCTCTCCTTCTCTGTCTCTCTTTCTATTTCTTTGCTCGGAGAGGGCAAACCGGGGCATTGCGGGGTGGTCATGATCGTGAGGAGATTTCCGTCATACAATGTTGCTTCTTTGACGGCAATGGTTTGGGGGGGGGGGGGGGACGAAATTTTTCAAACAATTTATTGGTTTATTAACTTTATGACACTTTTTCCACGCAACCGCCGCCGCTGCTGCTGCTGTGTGTTCATTATTCCCTTTTACACACGTACACACACACATGCAAGGGCCTGTGGAGAAAATTAAACCACAAACTAATTGCACCACACGCTAAGCAGCGATCAATAAAACAAAAAGAAGCATGAGAGCATGAGAAACATTGACTGCCCTCCCACCAACCCACCACCCAAGCATCATTAATTACAGGTCCGGTGTGCAAGCACGATCGAATGGTACGCTTTTTATCGCACACTTCTTCAAAGCATCGAGCATACTCCGTGCTTTCCCGCTTTCCCTCCCCCCGGGGGCATTCGCCTGGCACATCAAAGTGAAAAATATTATCAAACGCGAATTTTGAAATAAAAACGCAAAAAATAACAACCCCTGCCGCACCTATCAATCTCCCACTACCCCGCTCCTCTGTTCGATTCGCACCGTGTTCCAGCCCTTCCCTTTCCGTCAAACTGTGGGGTTTGCTGGAATAATAATAACAAAAAAGAAAAGGTCGGTTATTAAAATTAATTAACCGTACTAAAAGATAGGCTTGATGTCGCTTGCAAACACTGAGGAGAGCAAAAGCGTTTAAAACACATACACCCACCTCCCAACCCGCTGTTGCCGATGGACAGTAAGTATCCTTTACAACGAGAGCCCACCACTCTGTTCCCCTTGTGCACACACGGACACTCACACTGTTTGCTCCTTAGGGTCCGATTGGTCCTCGATCGAAACACGATCAAATTTCCGACCGGGCTTCTGTAAACCACCGCCCGTCCGTCCACACCGAGGTACCCAGCTCCTCGTTGACTTTGCAAAAAAAACCGTCCATGTTACTTTTTCGTCTGCTTCAAACTCCCACCACTTCGGTTACTCTCTTCCTTCTTCAAGGGTGACAAAAATCGATCCCCTTTTAGGAGAGAAACATAGAAGCTAGCCACGTGTCCGTACCTTCCGACCGTCCGACACGTGGGACAGAGAGGGAGAGAGAGAGAGAGGTGGCAGCAGCATAGATGCACGTTATTGGAGCCATTTGCCAATAACTGCTGACCGTTTGAGCAGAAGGCAACTCCCAGCAGCAGCAGCAGCAGCAGTAGTGGGTGGCAGTGTAATAAACGATTATGTTACAAAGCGGACAGAGGAGAAAAAAGGGCAAGTTTAGGGGCCTCCCGACGGACCCAACGGACACGGACAGCTGGAGACGGCTAGCGTAAAAAAGGCCCCCTGCGCCGGTCCAGCCGATCCTGCCAAGCTGGGGGGAAAAGCTCTAAAAACCCGTGACATTCACGGTACGGTAATCACGAGTGAAGTTAAATTTCCTGTAAACTTTCTTGTCGTTGGTCGATGGTTTTTTTTGTTGTACTTCGTTCCCTTTTAATTTTCGTTTCCCTCCGCTTACGTGGGCGTGTTTGGGTAAATGTGTGTGTTTTTTTTTTCTCACCCTCGTGGAACATGTTCACATTTAGCAGCGTTACTGCGACGTGCATTAAGCTTCGCTTTTCTACATAGATTTTCTGCAGCGTGAGAGAAAAGACCACCCCATACTAGGAGGATTATCCCGTTTTCCTAATATTACTCCGGACAGGGATTAGCTTAAATGTCGTCTGACATGGGGCACCGGCCGAGTGTTACAATGCGTGCCAGGAGAAGGCGAGACATCAGTGGGGAGGATTTTAGGTGGTGTGTGTTACATCGGATCGGAAAAAGTATCCATCCAAACCCCGTGTACGCGCGAGCGAGCGGTGCACCACGGGAAGGGTCGGCACCGGGGCTTCGCTCAGTACTGGCGCCACAGCGGCCAACACTTGGAGGCTTAGCTGCGAAGCAGCGTGATTAATTTTTGAGCTGTCGAAACATTTCTGCGAAAAAGGATGAAGAGGATATTAAGCATGTAAAGGAATGATCACAAAATTGACGTCATGTAGAGCCGAAAGGTGTGCATTTAAAATGTCTATTTTGTAAGCATTACACTGTAGGATCCTTAGGACTTCAGATTTGTAGAGCTGTTGAGAACTTCTTACTGTATAACGGACTTGTCGGATCACTTGGTATCTTTTATCCATCGAAAGCTCGAACACATGAACATTGAACTACACAGCTAGAGATGTGATTCTACTGTTACTGGTAAAAATACCGAATTACTTTTTCTACACTAGCTTCTCAAACTCTGATCAAATTCGTAGAACATCAACAACTAGTGATCAGATTAAAAAGTTATTTTTACTGTTTAATTTTACCTTTCATTGGTTGGAAAAGTGCAGCACCACGACCAGTTACTTTTGATGAATCATTAGTAACTAGTAATAGATAACTAGTTATAAGTTTACAAGTTACCCTAATCCTTTTATTTCATTTCAAAGCAAGGGCGAGTTACATGTAACCAGCTGTAACCAGTTAGCGATAAATCGTTATTTTAGTTTGTTACTTTGAGTCATGCGCTCCGTTGTCTACCGACATCTTACCGACGTGCCTTTTGGTAAGCTTAGAATCATAGAAAAGTATCTAGTTACTTTATTTTTTTATTTCTAACCATCCCATCTCTACCGCAGACAGTGCCATCAAGCGTTACATTTTATATGTTGTGTATGTTCTACCTTACTAATGTGACATTTTCATTTTAAAAGCATGTTTCCCTTCCTATTAAACATGCTTTAAAACTATTCCTGCACCACAAAAACCATTGCAAACATCTTCTGGTGGGGTACTACGTTGCTCGGCTAAAAACCTCTATTTCCGTGCTTCTAAATTCACACACAGGCATTCAAAGAGGAGTACAAAGATCAATCTGGAAAAGAACAACGTGCATCAGAATAACACACGCTCGGCAAGTCCATTACTACTGTGTGTGGACCTCCGTGTGGAGCAAAAAACAACAACCTCCAAACAACCAAATGCGTAACGTACAACCGAAGAAAACTAACGTCTTGCAAGAAAGAGTATTCCAACAGAAAGAGAGGGAGACACCCTCTCAGAAAGAGAGAGAGAGCGAGAGATAGAGAGAGATAGAGAGTCGTACGAGAGAGTCAGTTCCAAAATTTTCCACCAGTCGGACCATACACACACACGGTGTTGTGCACGGGTCGATTCATAAAAAGGAAAAACTACGCTCTACGGAACTAGAGCATTACGGCTGGAGTGGTCCGTGAATGAACTGGGAGCCACGCAGCACAACCACCGCCGCGCGCGCACACACACTCAGCGGGAGGGTTCCGGGAAAGGGTGTGTGTGTGTGTGTTGGTTGTACAAAAAGAAGAACGGCCACCACAACCACCACCAGTCCACCAGGTTCTTGTTCGCTCCAGGAATGGGGTCGTCGTCTAATGCTGAAATAACATTTTCTACGCCATCGCGTAGTATGCGCAAAGCGCAGCAGCAGCAGCCGAACGCCCGAGAACCCGAACCCCGAAACGTCGGGCACAGTGTGTGTGTGTGTGAGCGTGTGTAGTACGACGGGGATGACTTTGAAGTCTCCTGGAGAGGTTGTTCCCACCTCGAACCTTTCTCTGGGCGTTCGTCGTGTCGTACGCTTTACGCTACGCTTCTTACTCTACGCTACACGCGCTTGATGGTTGGACACGAACGGGGAAAAAGGGCCAACGCCACACTACTAACTAACCTGCCATCGATCAACCCCCTTTTCTTCACAAGCTCTCCTTTTCTCTCTTTCGCTCTGACTCATCCGCGTATTTCAGATCCATCGTCCTCCCCCCACATGTACACGCACACCAAGTACGCCGAGAAGATGCCGGAAAATGTACTCGAATTTCTCTTGCGAACAAAATAGTCGAACACGAGAACGTCTTGCGGCATATACGGATACACACACACACCGAGAGTGGCGAAGGTGGAATGCCTTCCAGAGTTCAGGTCGATGAAAGATCCTTTTCTTACATCTATAACCCCCGGCAGCTCATCCACACACCCGCCCAACAGCTTGAAGGCTTGAAGGAACGTGTTCAAGAGCACAAGATTCGAACATTCGATGCGGAAATGCTACACCGCCCCACTCACTACTCTCCACTTGTTCCTGGGAGCTGTGCGACCCAGGTACGGCTCTAACCTTCCCGAGCCTCCCCATAATGATGCTGCCGTGAAGCGTCCCTAGAGCTGGAGATAACCACAATAAGAATCGCCAATTCTGGTCGTGACGCAAGAATTCGCGAAGATCTCCAATGGAATCGTTCCTGGCGGTGGTCTTCTAGCTACAAGGTCACCGTGCAGAACATGAAGCTCCTCTCATCATCCCCTCTTGTTTGGTTCGGGTTCAGCATCAAGCAGCTGCAGCACAAAGACACACGCACATACATCAAAGCCGTGATCGATACTTGGAAGTGACTTTCAAAGCAGGGTCGCTTGCAGAGCGAGATGTTTTCCAGGCAATCTAGAGGCTTCAAATTATACCCAATTACTTGTAACCATGTTCCTGCTTCCCGGAGTCGATGTAGATATCATTCTTCTACAGCGAATTTGCACAACTGCAAGCGGTCGGCCGTATTTATTTTGCGTAGGCAGTGCACGGTCCGTATCTCAGCCTCCATTTACCAAATGCTTGCCAGCTTCGTTTGTAAGTGACATTGACGAAGGGGCCTCAGACACGCACACACACGTACGTCCCATCACAAAACGCTAAGTGTGTTCTAATGTTCTTCCGGTTATTGCATGAAGATATCATTCCTCCAATGTCACACACTTTTCGGGAAAAGGTAACGAACTCCGGGTAACTCCGTCGCAGCCAAGGTATCACGAGATGTTCTCTGGGAAAAGGTGAACGTCTTCTTCTACGCAGCACCTTTGAGCCCGTTTGATTAGATTTGGACATTTGGGTAGTTTTGAAGGGTATCTCACACCTCGGGACAACATTAGGACCTCTTCCAAAGTGCCCTATACTTACCCTCCGCGATGGGAACAGGCCAGGCATTTTGCAACCACAAATTTGCTTCGGCTACCCCCTCAGGAGCAAGTAGTTTCGGGGCCGGAAGGCTGGATGGAGTAAAACACCGGTATGTGTATATGTGTGCTATACACACACACTCACAAACACACACAGGCACAGACCACTCGACACTTCCAAAGTCACCTTCGGCAAACAACAAAGAATAGTAGGAGTTTGTTCTCACTGCACGCTCACCAGTCACCAAACACGCTCTTCGATTTTCCTGAACCGCGAGCAACACGGGAAGGTGATTCTCGGGAGTGTATGTGTAGCAGTAGTAGTAGTACCGTGCTATTCTCTAGCATTCTCTTTTTCTTTGTCCATCATCACCAAATATACACTAGAGAGCACGGTTTGTACTATTGCTGGCCGATCCTTTCCAATTCTTACAAAGTAATCCCTACGCAGGAATTGCGCACCTACTCACACACACACACACACTTCCTGGAGCAAGGAGAATTGCACACACTAGACAGCAAAGTCACAGCTGACACACATTGTAGCAGGATACGCCGCAGAGTAAAGCCCTTAACAGCACGGTTGTAATAGACTTTACGCTTCAATTTTCCGGATATTCACTCAGAGTTAAATATCGTGCCCCCATCGTTCTCGGGCTCTCGAATCGACCGCAAATGGTGATGGTTTCTTCAAAAACTTCCAAACGACATCTTCCTCCAGACCCGGTTTGAGGGATGGAAAGCACGGTTCCTTTGGCTCACCAACGGTAATGTGTCCTGATGTTAGTATGTATCGCTCGTGTTCGTGCTCTTTTTCTCACACATGCATTACGAACTTCTACAACACGTTCTCTCTCTCTTTCTCTCTCTCTCTCTCTCTCTCTCTCTCTCTCTATCGCTCATGCTCGTACAAACCTAGAACACGACGATTCTTCTGCGTACATCTCTCGGCGGCGGATTTGACACTTTCGCTTTCGATCATCAACTCACACTGGATGACCTCCGCAGCCAGCCGCACACACACCGAGTAATCATACACAATAATCCCGGAAAAAAGCGGGTAGTATAGGGCCTGGGGGAGTGCCTGAGGCAGGAATGAAATTCGACATCGATCGGAAATTTGCTGCTCACTCTGCTACGCTTAGGAACTTCTGTGGAGGATGATAACACGCCACCAACGCACACGCTAAGGCACTCGGTATAGGGCCAGTGTTGCAGCAGCGTCAGCTACTAGTCAGCATACTTTACGAGACGCACACACACACATGCATACACACATATCTTTCGCCAGGTTGCACTCTCTACGCGCGGTCTAGAGAATGGTTTCCTGTCCCGGCACACCTGGCAAACCTGGCAGGACAGACGGGCGGTTGGTGTGCAAACGGCTGAGTCTGAGCAATAGGTAGGTTCCCTCTACACGAGCACACCGCACTGCACGAGTTCTCGGCACACGACTGACAGCGTACGCGAGCCCACGGAGCCACCGGGCCCAGCGAGCGATGAAGGCAGAAACCAGCCGAGTCGAGTTGATGCCATCGATATTCTACCCAGCACGATTGTACAAAAGGGTCCTCTCACCCTCCCGTTCTTATGTGTGTGTGTGTATGTCAGGGTTTTCCTTTATAGCAACCGGATTTCTTGGTGCTACAAACCCGCTTGCACACTGCACGCGCTCGCCGCCGCACTGGGTAAGCGAAATAAACGATCAAGAATTCTGTCTCTTCTGTTTTTGTGCAACACGGGAACAGAACACAGACACAGAGTCTTCCACAGAGAAAAAACGGGGCCTATTTTTTAATTTCTATATTGTGTTGATCTTAATAAAAAGCTTTAAGTTTCTTCCGTTCCGGGGATGCTTTCCCGTTGAACGGTCCGGACCATACTGGAAGGACGAACACCCAAATCATTGTCGTCAATTGCTGCTACCAAAACGACGTACGACGACGACTACTACGTCCCTCTATCCATTTACTGAGGGAGGCTCGCTCTCTCTCTCTCTCTCTCTCTTTTTCTCCATCTCTCTCTTTCTCTCCATCTCTCTCTTTTCCACCATTTATTTCTATCCGCTACCATTACACGACAGCTCCCACCATCCCCCCAAACAGCTCCTGAGAGATACGCGGCGAGATATACACTCTCATTCTGGTACGGTTAGCTTTTGGCGTTTCCGTTTTTTTTTACTCCTTTTTATCGAGTTTCATGAGTATGTGCGTGTGTGTGTTTGTCCGCTTTCTCTACGCTCGTCCGTTTTGTCCTTGCTCATTCAACATTTTTATCGGTCACTCACCGTGGTCGGGTTCGGTGCACCACTCCGGCACTCTTCGCGCATCTTCTTCAACACCACTTTTTGTGCACCCTCCCCCCCCCCCCCCCCCGCACGACGGAGGTCCTGTGAGTGGTCAGTCATTTTGTCACTCACCGTGCGTGCGAGCTTTAAGCTCGCGGCATCACCGTTTTGACACTCTTGAAGCGTAAAGCACCCCCGTGTGCTGCACAAGGACACAGGCGCGCGCGGCGCCGTTGATGGCACTCGCGAGTGTCCTTTGTTACAGGAATTGCTTTTCGTCGTTGAGTGTGGGGGGAGATAGCGGTGCCGGTGAATGGGAAACGTAGGGACGTTTATTTCCGGAAGGCAGAAACTCGATACTCAGGGTGTGCTGTAACGATCCTGACATAAACGAGAGAGAGAGAGAGAGACCAAGAGTAACAGAGCAAGCTAACGTTTTCCGTCTCACTCAGTAGCATCCAGCGAACATAACTCAATCGCGCCACCAATACGGTAAAACGCCGAGCGAAACCAGTGTAATATATTGTTGCAAAATTGCCATTTTCCGGAGCCGGAGCTTTTCGGAACTTCGGTGTTTGCCACAGGAGTTGATAGCTGTCCGGAACAGCGGCGGAAATCAGGAAGAGGGATCTTCCACAGTAGTAGTTCGTAGTTTTGTTCCCCTCGCCCCCCCTAAACCACCCACTCATCAGAGCAATGATCCAGTGTGTGTGTTCGTGTGTTTTTTTGTAGCTTTTCCCTTCTTTGTTGGGTATTACACTTGGGTCATGCGCGTATGCGGTGTAGCCTGCCGTCGCGTAACGTGATTGAATGAAACGCACCTCCATCCGAAAGCTGTTCGCCACTTTCACTCCTCACAAGTCAGTGTCCGACCCTTCGCCCTTCCCGGTCCACGCACGTACCAATATATCGAGCTCCATCGACCGGACACACAAAGGACACAAAGTAACTCACTCACCATGGGAAGGACCTCCGTTTTTCGATTCCATATCCAACCAGAAAGCAGGAAAAACTGGTTCGATTGTCTAGGGAAAACACACACACACACACACCCACTAAACATGGAAGGTGAAGGTAGTGGAGGACGCCAGCGGAATAGAATTCGATTTCAAGGATTCGCTATTGCGAACTCTCGCAGCAGTCATTGTGTAATGTCCACAACTAGCCAGGACACACAACCGAAGCTACAGAGCGTGTAGCTCAGACGGGGCTCGTCCTTGTGCACACTGGCAAACGCACAACAGCAACAACAAACGTAACAAAACTGAAGGCCAACAATGGCATTCACGATGGGTGTCGCTCCATGTGTGTATGTGTGTGTAGGTGGCTGGTGGCTAGGTGTTATTTTTGCACCGAAGGTTACTGGCTGGCCCGTAGGATAGGCTAAGGGTGTACCAGAGGTTTTCTCGAACGTTTTTTGCCGGTTTGCACAAAAGGTTTCTAGTGACTATTTGCCACTCGTTAATTGGAAGGTGTCCATTGCAAATGGAGCCCGTTTCCGATGAAGTTGTTAGCGAGGAGCAAACAGATTCACAAAATGGGAGTAAATTTACTGGAAAAAAGGTTCTAGCCCAGATGTAGATGAGTTTTGTGTTGTTAAAAACATAGTCTGTAGGCGATACGTATCGGGAAGGGTCACTTGGCAGTATCGAGAATCATTCAGAATAATTTCAAGTCAACTTGTGTCTATCTCAGCTTAAGACACAGCTGAAGCGCACTTGGGGACTTTTTGAGACATATTTCTATCCAAAAAGCAGAAAAACAATGAATCCTCAGTGAGTGTGTCTGAAGAGAAAGGCCCCCCTGATAAGAATCGATATATGGTGCGCTTCGTTATTTTCGAAGTCAATACGGCCTCTAACCTTCATGAACATTACCTAGATTCTACTGTTAAAGCCATGACTAAGCAGGCACAGAAAAGAATCAAACTCACTAGTGACGGTGTACAAATGCTCTTTTAGGCCAACAATTGCTGGTGGTCAAACGACACATTTTGCTGGAGTGGGATGGTTTGAGTCGTTTGAACGACTCCGGACGACTACAGACGACGTGTGACGACTCCAGACGACTCAGAACGAATCCGGACGACTCCGTTCTCGTAATAGCTTTTGATAACTCCGGTTGATGCTGTACGACTCCCAACGATTCTGAGAGACTTTTAACGACTCAAAACTACAAACAATGACTCCTGAACGACTCAACAGTACTCCAGACAACTACTGACAACTCCAGATAACTCCGAACAACTGCAGACGACTGCAGACGACTCCAAACGTTTCTGGACAAATCATTTGGAGTCATCTAGGTCAGCTCTGAGTCGAATCCGATATTGAGTCTAAGTCGGATTCAGTTTTAAAAGCCAAAATCAAAATGGCTCCCCGACTCAATTCTGGATTTTCCATAACTAGCAACAATACTTTTCCATAACTAGCAACAATAAGGGCTTTCGTAAGAGATTAGCAACCCGAAATCTATAACATCATATCTCCAGCCATACAAATCTTTTATCAAAAGGGTCCCATATTAAATATCTAAAAAATAATCCAATAATATTCTTCAATTATGTATCAAATAAATTCAGCAACCGAGACATCCGACAAACAGTCCCAAAAAAAGCACTCTAACCTTCCATATATTGAAACCATATTCCTTTGTTCTCCCATCACGGGTACACACTCCATGAATCAAACCACCCATACAATATTCCGATGCTCCAAATGTAACCCTAGCGCCCGAAGTAATAATAACCTTCCCGTAGCACACTTCCATGAATTACGCACAAATCTACAACCGGCTCTCTTTATTGGGGGACAGATGGGACCGGATTTGTTGTCGTACTCAGAATGGTATGGATCTTTTTCCAGCAATAGAGAAACAGAGAGAGAGCCCGCTGTAGTACGAGACCCACTGCCCTCTGAGAGGCACATGACAGTGCACATGTTGACTGCCCACGCTATTGCACATTCCGGTCCAGTGCTGCTGGTTAGAAAACCGGTGAGCAAAACGATCGGCACCGGTGCCAATCGGACAAGCGTGCTGTCCCGTACGGCGAGCTGGGTGAGAAATGAGAGCAGAGCAGTAACCGAGAGCTGAGATTGAAAATGGAGTGCAATCTCATAACTCACGCAGATAGATAAAGGGGCAGGATAGCGAGAGACCATGACCCCGTGTACCAAACCGGTTGCATTAATGGGTGCAAATGATGGAGGGGCGAATTTTCACCTAGCGGAAAGCTGAACTTCATCGATGAACCAGTGAAATGTCATTTCTAAGCTAAACTGGGAATGTGTCTAGCATACAATATGCCACATTTCTTCATCGCTAGAAGCATGCAAATAGCACTACGAACTCCACTTACCTTCTCATTGACCTGATTCTCATCGTTGATTGATTGTGTGCGGAGCTTGTGCGTGAGGTACTTGAGCATAGTTTGGTTCGCTGCTGACCGCTTGCCCGACGCCACCTTGCACCGCCGCCTCGCCGATCTCGCTGTGCCTCGCTGTACCCCTCCTCCTCCTGCTGCTACCTCACCGGCCGTCGCACTTCCGTCACCGCCAACGCTTCCTTCCTCGCGGGCGCCGAGACCGCCAAAGTCCTGCACGGTGAAGATACACTTTGACCGTCCTTCCTTGTGCCGGCGAACGCGAACACGCTGCTGCTGCTGTTGCTTCTCGCTTTTCCGTGTGCCTTCCACTTCCACGGTTGCCAAACACTGCACGGCCACAGCTTCGCTCACACACCCGCGGTGCGGTGGAACTTTACACTGTACGAAGACGACGACGACGACGACGACGACCACCGGCGAACCAGACGAGCGTGCTCCAGGATCATAAGACAGCCACGACGACGACGGCGACTACGATGGCCGCGCTCACTGCACATACACACACACACACGCGCGCGCGCTCTCTCTTTTCCTCTCTCAAACTCTGCACGAGGGACAAGGAGGAGGGATACGATTGCGAAAAGTTTCTGATGGCACCGGCTAGAGTAAGGGGTTACGCGAACTGCCACAATCTGTACATTTCCGGCAACTCCTTCTTCACGCGCTACTACTAGCAACACTTCACCGTCGCTCCGAACGATTGCTGCTCACTAGCGCACTCTACGAGGAGAGAAAAGAAGATGGTTGGAACCATGGTAACAGCACGCCATCTAGGATCATATCTCCCCCCGCCTGTTGTGACAGTTATGCTGCGACTGTGACGCCCCACAACAGCGTTTGACAACTGCATCCACGCCACCTCCCCCCACCATCATTGTACACCCATTGTCGGTGGAAAATGTTTTCTTCCACAGGAAAACTCCCCCCAACCTGCGGAGAGCAACTGCTCCCCTTTACCTTAAATAACAATAACAAAAAAAAAAACGTCAATCGCTATCTTGACAGCTCCCGTGTGCTGTCACTGTGTGACTCCATTTCAATTGCTTTCGGTGTGCCCCTCGACAAAAGAACATAAAAAGCAAAAAAAAAAACAAACAAAATGGCAACAAGGTGCAAACAAAGCGGGAAAAGATATTCCGGGAAAAGGCATTTCCAAAATTGCAACTAGCAACAGAGCAACAACGTTTTTTTCCTTTCTTTCTTTTTTTGCAATTCTCAAGGAAGAAAAGAACAAACTGTTGGCTGCTGCTGCTGCTGCCAATGTACGAATATTCTCCAAAACTGCGTGTCCTCTCTCTCTCGCTCTTTCTCTCTAGCACACACACATACGCAAACGGGCCGAAAAAGGATACGCCAGCGACACCATAGTAAGCTTCTCTCGCTTGCTCTCGCCGTGTTAGTAGCAGTTGTACTACGGCCTTTCTCTCGCTTCTCACTTACTCACTCACATCCCTCTCCATCCTCCCTCCTGCCGCAAACCTCATTTGCAAAAGGCCGTTTCACAAGCCGGCCTAGAGCCGAGCCTTTGCTCTTGGAGCGTGTCTATCTGTGTGTGCGTGTGCTTGGAGTAGGCAAGTTGCAATAAAATGTTATCGATTTTTCAATTTTCCTACGCCAAGATGTGCTCTGGTGGTGCAGGCGCTGCACTTTTCTGCAACCGAGCCGTTGCCGTTTGATTTATCGACAGCGCGTTGGGTGGAAAAATTTCGCAGCGCGGAATTAAACGAACAGCATTTGCTTTCCTTCGGTTTTGCTAACACAAAAAATTAAGCACCGGTTAAAGGAGCAAAAGCCAATCAAGGATATTGTTGGGCACTCTATCACTGATCCTTTTTTTAGGGGAGGAAAGCGGGGTTGACTAAAAAAATGCCACTTTATAGAAGGAAAAGATAATCATTCTTGCTTAAAATTAACACAAATGCATTTCAATGCTTGAAGCAGCGATTAAACTATCAAGTAAGCGGTGGAAATCGTCCGGGGAAACAACCGCCTACGCGTGCTTTGATGCTTCTTCCAGCTTCCAACTTTTCCAAACACACGCGCGCCTCATGACAGGCGCTAATTAAGCCCGATTTTTGCGAAAAATTCCAATCCCAGTCACCTACACAACCTACGACACACATCACCACCCTGCCAAAAAGCCTACTGAACGTGTGCGCTATCCGGAAAAACCACGCCACCGCGAGAGACCACCACTACCACCAACAACAGCAACAACACAAAAGGGCCACACAGGCCACTCCACACGAAAGCAGCCACCGCACGCCGCGCCGTCAAAACACTGCTGCCACTACACAATTTGGAGCATATATTTTATTGCCAAGCTCGGTCAGACTAATGTGTGTATGTGTGTGTGTGTGTGCTTGTGTCCTTACTTGCTCAATACACACTTCCTTGTGACCGGAGACGGAAGATGAAGCGGTTCGTTTTTTTCCCATCTTCATTTTCCCATTCTCACGCACGGGCCCACCGGAGAGCTTTCTCACGCGCAAAGCTCGCGCACACAGTTGCTGCTGCTGCTGCTGCGGTTCTCACGGCTCACTACGATGTGTGCGTGTGTGTGCATTTGATAAATATGCTCCATGTTGCACATGTTGGCATTCTTGGGACTGATGAGATAGGGAGGGGAATATAAGGAAGCAACCCTCACCACTCACCCCCTTTTTTATCAGGACTTTCTCAACATAATTTCACTTTGCGCACACGCGCACACGTGCGGGGCGGTCAAGAACCAAATTTTACTACCTCTCCTTCCCACCCCACCTGCCGTGCTCGAGAAATCCATTAATCCACCGAAACACGTTGTACTTTGGAGTTTGAGTCAGAGAGACAGGGAAGAGGAGGGGGAGGGGTTGTTGTTGGGAAGATTGTGAATTACTCTAATCGGAATTTGGAAAACACCAAAAACATTCCACGCGTACACAACACGGTGTGCGTCTGCGTGTGTATGTGTGTGTGTGAGTGTGTGCGATAAGATAACGCCAATTACACACAGAGATTACACCGAATTGCATTTGACAGCTCTGTCACTCTCTCCCCCGAAAAACTTCATTCTCGATGCGCTTCCTGATCTAACGGTGTGTCTGTGAGTGTATTTCTATATCCACTCTAAACACACACATACACACTCTCTCTATCTCTCGCTCTGCCTTTGCTCGTCATTAGAATGCAACAGTAGCAACAACAACAACAACAACAACAACACCAATAACACGTCACCCTCACTACCAATCAATGCAATCTGGCCATCGACGGGTGGAGGAGTTCACAACACACGACCGACGGTCCCAATTCCTGAACCACCCCACGCACGGCACTGTCACGGCCATTGCACTCTTTCGCGGTTTGCTTTAGGAGGGGGGTGGGGAGGGATGTTTAGGCGAACAATAAATTCGCATGTTGCCCCAATGTTCGTAAATCACCACACCAGAGCAGGAACACTACCGCGCGGTCCGTTTTGGTGGGATAAATCTGGTAAAAGGTGCTACTACCATCACCACTACTGGTTAGAACAGGTTTGCCTCCCTCCGCCCCCGAAACAAGATCGAGCCTGTTTTGTGCCCGCGCGCTCGATAGGATTCGGAAGAAGAACGCAAAGAGCAGGGCAACGGGGAAGGCATTGACAAAAGTTTGACTGTTGCCTGGGGCAACGGACGTAGTAGGAGCGGAGCATAGTGGGGAAGGTTTATGTTGATGGCGAAATGAAGCAATCTTATTTCTCCCATTTTTCCCTTGTCCCCATGGCCCGTAAAAACTAGAACCCTACTCACTATGACCACCTACCACCTTGGTGGTGCTTCCTAGTCCATCAATCCATCAATTCAGCACGACAAAACTGACCCACCAACCTCGGGGCTCGGCGCAACTTCTTCACTTCACTTTACCAACAACACAGCACAACAAAAACGTACAACCCCCGCCCGCCGAAAACACTAACCACCAGCCACTACTACTCCTCACACGCACGGTGGAGTACACACACACACCAAACGGCAAACGGGCAAAATACAACAAACGCCACGGGCCGGACACACTTCCTCACGCTGCTGCTATTCAACAAATTCTGAGTAACGCGAACGCAAAGCAAAAGCGGCTATGCTCCGCTCGGCGTGTGGTGTGTGCTATGAGCATGCTTATGTACACACGGTACGGGTGTGGAGGGTGCACAGGGGGTGGTCTGACAGGGTGTACCGTCTATGTATTATTTGGGGATGGGAGGCTGTCTGCAAGTGTGTATGTGTGTGTGTATGTATGTGCATAATACAAACACTACCGTACTGATGTGTGCGTGCTCCACCAAAATGTATCACAAATCAAACCTTACAACACAATATCGTTGTTTAATGCTTTTTTACATAAATCGTGCTTGCCCTTCCTCTTCTTCACCCCTTGCCACCCCAAGAAACGCTTCGAGATTGGTCAACATAAATAAAGCATTGACAAAGGACTGACATGAGTACTGAACACGACCAGCTAAACCCGTTCGGCTGGCTGTGTCTGTGTGCGTGCGTCAGCAAATCAAAACGTCAAAATTTCGATTTGTTTACATACGCGTACAGGGCTAGTTCGGGTTCATTTATTTTAAACTTTTCGCACGTACTTTCTTATCAGTAAAGCATGTTATCTACTGTAAAGTAATTTTGTTGTTTTGCTGTTAGATTTGTGCTTGTTGTAAAGTATCTTTTGTGTTATGTGTTTTGGTTTCAGGGTGGTAAGCTACGGCCGAGCAAGATACAGAAATCGGACACCACTTGCTACGAATGGGCTCATAACAAATTTTTCAACAAATTCGAAGCGCAGGGCTAGACAACGACATCCGTGGCACGATCCTTTACCGGTCTCTCCAATTTCTTGGCTTCGCGGATGATATCGACGTCATTGGCAGGACAACAGCGAAGGTGTGTGAGGCGTACACCCGACTAAAACGCGAAGCAGCAAGAATTGGATTGAGAATCAATGCGACGAAGACGAAGTAGCTGCTTGCCAGTGACTCAGACCATCTGGGAAGCAATGTAATAGTTGACAATGTAATTGACAGTTTCGAGGTGGTAAAGGAGTTTTGCTATCTCGGGACAGTCGTTACATCGGACAACAACATCAGCAGCGAAATCCGGAGACGCATTGTGCAGGGGAATCATGCATACTATGGGCTTCACCGACCTCTATGGACAGTAGTATTAGACCGTTCGAGTAGAGGATGCATACGCTCTGGGTGTGTTTGAGCGACGCATCCTCCGAACCATCTTTGGCGCTGTGTTCGAGCATGGAGCGTGGAGGAGAAGGATGAACCAGGACTGTACGGCACACCGAGCAGCCTAATGGTGGCGAAGGCTGGGACATGTTGTGAGGATGCCCCATTCATGTCCCATCAAGAAGGTGTTCGACAGCGATCTCCATATCAGCATAAGGTGCAGAGGAGCACAGCGAACTCGATGGCTGGATCAAGCGAAGTGAGACCTGTTGGAGATTGGGTTTTTACATGGATGGAAGGCTGCAGCCAGGGACCGGGCATCCTGGAGAATTATTGTTGACCGGGCCAAGTCACATCGACGTGCTCTATCGTGAGCAGACCAACAAGAGAGAAAGAGAGTTACGGCCGAGCAAGATACAGTAATCGGACACCACTTGCTACCAAGGGGCTCATAAACACCTGCTACTCCACAAGATGCTTACCAAGTTGCTATGCTATCAACGAGAAGAAAAAAGAAAATTTGCTGAAAAACTGACTTAATCTTCAGCGACAAAATGTACGAGATCCGGCAAATGAGATACATCAGAGGTATGTAATTGTTGTCTTTCTTGTTCCATGATTCGGATCTAAAAGAAGGTAGCTTTGGAAAGCTAGAACGATAACGAGCTATGTAAATTGTACACAAGAGTAGATCCACTAGTGGCTCTTTGTTTTTATCAGCAGAATTTAGGTGACCTATGACCGAATGATCATACTGCAACTGCCAAGATCGAAGCATAGACCATTCACATTGTCTTCAAACAGTACAATGAGACATGGCCCCGGTTTCTAGATCGAACGAAGAATCTTCCCTTTAAGTCGTATTGCAGACAGTGGCGGATTAAGGGTATCGGGGGCCCTAGGCGGAAAGACGAGCTGAAGCCCCCTGTAAATGGTAAATGTTGTTGGGGCGAGGGGGGGGGGGGGGTAGCGGCACTAAACTTGGTGTTGGGATATAGAACAGTAAACTTGAAATGCCGTCGGGGCCCCTTCGATCATCAGTCACATTTTTGTTGACGCGGGGGGGGGGGGGGGCAAATGATTCGCCAGCCTCGGGGCCCCAACGGCCATCCTTCCGGGGGCTGTTGTCGCTAGTACTCTGTCCATACGGCATACTATAGAATGGCGATCTACGGGGCCCCTAAATCGGCGAGGCCCCAGGCGACCGCCCAGTCCGCCTACCGTTAGATCCGCCACTGATTGCAGAGGAATATAGTCTTAAAAACTACAACGACGAGCTACAGTATCAATTCATTACTGCCAGCGGGATGGCTGTTACATCAGGTATTGCCAGTATGGCGTACGCTCGATTGCATATCTTATACCAGGGGTCGGCAAACTTTGCGACTGAAAGCGCCAAATTCTACAAAAAATACTTGTAAAGAATTGATAATCCAAAAGCTAAAATGTGTGAAAGTTCTAAGAAGTATATGAAGGTTATAGAGCCGCGACCTAGACAGTCGTACTTTGCTGTCCTGTACAATATTATCAGTCTTTTTTCAGTCTACATATACAATTCCTACTACCTGAAGACGTTTGGGACTTTATTTACGATTCGCTTATAGTTTTACTAGAAACCGGTGTGTCTACTACGAAATTCTGGATCGTCAGAAAAATATGAATGAAATTCGGGGCTTAAAACACACAATTTTTTTCGATTGAGAAAATCTTGATCAAAGGCTTAAACATTTACATTTCACTAATTGGTGTGAACATTACACACGCCAACCCAAGTGAGATTTGTTTGTTCGCACACCGCATCACTTTGCAAGTCATTTGTTTACACATACTGTAGAAAGCGAGGACCAGCTTTGTGTGAAATTGATCGAACAGGGCAAAATAAACACCCCTTCGACAAACAAAAACCCTGTTTCCCTATCCTCCCAATCGAATTGTTTCGGCTAGCAATCGAATCATTTCACAATTTTATTTTCTATTCACGATACACGTGCGTGCCCCCCCATTATGGTGGTGTCGAATTTGCATAAAGAATTCAGAAGTAGCGGATAAAAACGGAATTTGAAATAATAATCACTGCACCGCGGCCCGTGTTCCTCCTTTGGTTGCTTCATTTCCTGAGAACCAAAGCACTTGGCATAACAACCACAAAAAAGCCACCTCTTTTGCATACGTTGTCGACCTTGAGGGCAGCAGTTGTGTTGTTTTCGCAATCACCAGAAAAGGCTAATATTAACATTTCTGGCAGATTGGAGCGCAGATCTCCACTTCGTGGGATGCTGTGGGATGATAATTCCCAAAACAAGAAAATATGGTCACAAACGATCGAACGACAATAACAACCGAATTCGAAAAGAAACAAAATCAAGTTTTCGTCTTTAAACCATTCGCACATTTCAGCAGTGTCGATGATCTAATTCAACGCGGTTTGGCGCGACTGGCAGTCTCATCATCAGAGAGCGACAGTGTGTCATCGAAGCACACACACACACACACAACCTGCATGCGAAATGTTACCTGCCGCACATGTATCGTCGAACTGGCTGTGTCGAGCAGAAGCATTGCCGCAGCTCCCGCATGAGGAAGGATTGAATTTGTGGAGCTGAAAACTTGAGTATACTCGATAATTAACTATAGCAGTTCAAACACGTGCTTAAACATTTATCATCCAACATCCTCCTCTTGGCTATGTTGCTTGTTTTTATTGCGCTGAACATAAAATCATTCCATTAAACTACATTAACCTAAAACACGAACAGTTAAAAAAAGAAACGCATTCAAACACAACAGTGTTTCGTAGATTTGTTCTACCGTAATTACGTTTATCGTGTTGGGGGTGCTTTTGTCACTTGACGATCGATTGTCATTTACTCATCAGAATCAGAACATTAACACGTATTTAAAATCAATTTTTCACTTTTAAAAACTTTTGAACAAAAACACATGCTCCTATTGAACACACGCCTTTTCTATCACGCAGACGATACCACATCGATTATCTCGATGTGAAACGGTTGAAAGGGCGGGGAGTTTTGTGTTTTGCCTTCATTGGTCATGGAACCTAACATGAACCCCTACGACGTGAAGGGGCAGTAGTATATTTGTGCAGTATGAAACATTAAGGCACCACACAGCAGTCAATTTGCTGGTGCATTACGCTGTAGGGATTTCCCTGTCCATATCACGATTGTCCTACTGAGAGATAGTACTGCACTGATCCTCTCGCATTATCTCTTATCTTTCTATAAACGTTTTCAAACACAACGGCTCAAGCTGCTTACGTATAAAAGCACCTCCAAAGTCACTATAATCCCCCTTCTCTCTCTCTTTGAATCATTTTGTGCTAACCTTTGTTCGCTTGGTTTGTTTTTGATTCGCTAAATCGTTCGTTACCTTACAAAGCTAAAGCTGTACAGTTTCGTTTACAAAACAAAAAAATAGAAAGCAGCATTTGCAAACTAATGCACACACAAACATCCGTCTGTCTTACATTGCAGTTTCGAGTGGTTGCGAGTAGCTTCGACTGTCCGCACTCAGCACCGGCTGGCCGTCGACACCGGGCGTACCGTCGAAGTTCGTCTCGAGCAGCGCTTCCGATTTGGACCGTGCGTAGTTCGACCGCGACCCGCCGGCCGGTGGCATCGATGGCGCTGGGTCCAGCTGTTCGCCGGACGATTCGTACAGTGTCTTGGGCCGCTGCTGCTGCTGGCTGTCGGTGCGTGGCGGTGGCAGTATGGAGTCACGCTCCCGGCCCGGTGTGGCATACTTCTTGACCGCCTTGATGTACGAATCCGGCCGGCGCATCTGTTCCGGCTCGGGCGGTGCTGGCCGGCGCACCTGTATCGACGGTTGCTGGTACACGTGACCCATCGGTGGGACGACTGGCGGCGCTGGCCTTGCCGGTGGGCTTCGCTGCACACTGTACGGGATGGCGGCACCGTTCACACCACCGACCAGTGATTCGGTTTGCGAGCTGCGGGCCGGCTGAAAGCTGCTGTGGCTGACGGAAGCGGTCGGCGGTTCGTATTCGGGCAGATGCTGCTTCAGCTCGTGCAGGAAGGAAAGCTTGTCCTGCACGCGCATGGGCAGTGTGCTCGAGTTGCCGTAGTAGTCGGAGCCGGTCTCTTCCAGCATCTCCTCCTCGCCGCCCGGCGCATGGATGATGGGCGACTCCTCGTTGATGGCAGTGCTGAGCGAGTTTTGGCGCGTCACGCCCGAGTAGGTGGTGGACGTGTCCCGGAAGCCTTCGTTGCGGAAGGCAAGCTCCAGCGCGATGCTACCCCCGTGGCTGCTGTATTCGGGCAAACCGTACACTTTGGTTTTGGCCGGGGTGGCCCCGTTCGCCTGGCTGGCCTGGATGTACTCCGATGGGGCGCCGTTGCTTTCGCTGTAACCGAGCTGGCTTTTCAGCTGCTCGGCGTACTCGTTGCTGTACTGCTGCTTCTGCTTTTGATCGTACACGTCGTAGCTGGTTTCGGTGCTGAGCACGCTCTTGTCGACGGACTCGATCGAACCGTTCGAGGCCATGCGTTTGTAGTCGTTCGTTGTGGCTGTTCGCAGTGTGTCGGTCGATCGTGACATTGCCTGGTAGAGAAAGGAGTGCAAAGGCACAGATAAAGGATTAGAAATGTAGAGCAATTTTAGACATTTTAAACCTCCTAATGGAGAAACAACAGAACAAGCAAAACAGTTAAAACACTCGCAAACATTCCATAATAACAGCAAAGCCATGAGACGAACAACATTTGCACAGCAAAACACAAAACCATTCACTTACGACAAACGTTAAACTGCTGTTGGCTGCGCCACCGTTTGAGCAAAAACAAAAATGAGTTTAGTGATGTAAATTAGCATTCTTAGACGTCCACACATCGATCATGAATTGGCTTAATGTGACTGAACATCCCCACAACACCGCTCCCGGCACGATAAAGCACTACTTACATAATTTCTTCTGCGAAGCGATCCCTGCGGATCAATGCTGTTCAGGCTGCGCATGCTCTGGCGGATGCTGTTGCGTCGCTGCAGCCGTTGAGCCTGGCGGTAGCGTGACTTCTGGCACCAGCAAACACACACGATGCAGATCAGCACAATGACCAGCGCCAGCGCGACAATAATTCCGATCACCTCGATGCTAGCCGTCCAGTGCAGTGGATCAATCTCCACCTGGAAAGCGAAAGGAGGAGTTAGCTTTGGATGCCTTTTTGCTTCAACTCTGCTGCCATCCCATCCCTACCTTTGGATCGATTTCGCACAGGAACGCGTGCCGATTGTGGCACTCCTCCACCTCGACGCTCTGGTACAGGAAGGAGGTGCAGCGATCGATATAGTTCGCATCCTGCACCCAAACCCGCTCATAGTTGCGCAGATAGCGTGACTGCTGCTCGATAAACATCCACAGCGCGTCGGCATCGCCACTGATGAACGGCAGCGAGGCATTGTCCGATCGGCAGAAGTCACGCGCCTCCCGGAAGCTCATCGGTGCACCGACGTACATGTAGCAGGTATCGATGAGCAGTGTCCAGCCGGGAGGGCACTTCCCGTCCAGCACCGTCAGATTGTTCATGTGCAGCGGCAGGAAGGACACCTCCAGCAGCTGCGGATCGTCGAAGCGATCGCGGATGCGCGAACTAACCGCGAGCGTTTCGTTGTAGCTCCAGTAGTTGTGCCGGGCGTCGATTTTCGTCTTCCACACGTCCAGCGTGCTGTTGGGAGGGGTGCAGTAAAGCGTTTAGTAATTGTGATTTTTATTAATTTACATCTAAATATACACACGATTGCTAAGAAACTATGAAGTAAGCGAGCCAACACCAATTTGCGAATGAGCGAAACGAAAAAAAACAGTAAATATACACAACTGCACCTTACCTATTCCAGTACTGGAAGTCAATTCTGCCAGGGCGCACGATTGACGCACGGTTAGCGCAGAGTTGCAGCAGTTGCAGGAGTGGGTTGGAGGTTTTGTTTTTTAGAGAAATACAGACAGGGAAGGAGTAAGAGAAATAACGATCATCAAAATAGCATGCAAATTTGGAACAAATAAATAAAGAAAAACAAACGCCAAAACTGAGACACTTCCGGCTTGCTAGTGCATCGCATCTGTATACCGCTACTACTTACTACTCCTCTCTATCTCACAATTGTTTCTGGCTACTCTGGTTAGTTGGTTTTGAGGTCAGTTTTGGGTGTACTAGACTGGCTTATTACTTACATCGAACGATTGACGGTGATGATTTCGTAATCGTTGTCCGGGTTGGCGAAAATATTGTCCACGTAGTGTTGCCCGGCCGTACCGGCGACGATCGTTGCCCGTCCTTCCCAATCGGTGGCCACGTTACTAAAAACAGGGATAATATTTTGTCAGTACTCATCCGCAAATCATCCTATTGGATCTGTTTCACTCACTCATAAAATCCGTTGTGTGTCGTCGTTTGGTAAATGGGCAGCCGTACACGATCGAACCCGGACACCTGCACGATCCGCAGTCCCCTGTTCCGGTGCACGTAGTTGTAGGTGAAGTTGGAGACGACCTGGCGCAGCACCACCACATCCCGGAAGGTGGCATCGTTCTGGGTGATGTAGTTGTTGTGTATGATCACCTCCTGGTAAGGGGAGGACTGTCGTCCATCGACGTAGATCGCCGGTCGGTTGCGATTGCGGGCGAACAGGTTGTGATGGATCCAGCCACGCAGCGATGTAGCTGAGCCGCGAGAATCGGCCCGAATGGAGAGACCACCTTGGTTGGCCTGGATTAGATTGTTCTGAAGAAAGAAGATATCCATTAGTGCCTCAGAGAAATAAATGGCTTTGATGCGGACCTACCCTGAAATGTAATGATTGCATGTTCTGAACATCGATCCTGATGGCAGACTCGCACGAAGAGAAGTTCCCGTACAGCTGCCGACAGTTGTTCATGATTCGGTTCCGTTCCAGCGTCAGTATTGGGGACACCTCACCAACGGATGTGTACTGCAGCGCACCACCGACACAGCCCTGTATCTCCGTGTTGGAAATGTTGTGCTGTGCGTCACGATCTGTAAGAAGAAGCAAGACGGTTTACTAACATAATCCAAATGATCTTCAGTAGGCTCTACTTACTGAATCCAATGGCTGAAATCGGAAGTGTTACGACCTCCGCAATGAATCCATGTCGTGCCGGTGCTCCACTAGCAATTAGCCGCACGCTCAGTGCCGGTTCCCTCGTGCGGAACAGTCGCTTTTGATTGTCCGAATCCGCATCGACTGTCCCTATAATGCGCGCAGACACATTATAGATATCACCATCCATCAGCTGGATCATGTCCCGCCGTCCATACTCCTTCGAGTGGTTGAACAGATTGGACTGCAGCAATCGAAAGCCTAGCGGCTTCACCCTGTACGCACTCTTGAAGATCTTCACACAATTAACTGGATTGTTATCATACTTATAGTACACCAGCACGCGCTCCTCGAGCGTAATTTCCTTGTTCGTGTCGCAGATGTCCACCAGCGAGAACAGATTGTACGGCAGATCGAGATCCTTCAGCGGGCTGTAACTCGATTCGTCACTCTCGCGACCCTCACCCGTCAGCGAAATCGCATTGATGCCCTGTCCGAGACTGCGCAAGATCTGCAGATGGTTCAGGTGGATAGCATTGGTCGGCGAGATCAGATTCACGCCATGATGTGCACTGTCCCTGATCGAAACCGAGCTGATGCTGGGGTTCGTGGCGATCGTTTGAATCGCCGGTGACTTCTCTCCGTGCAGCAGTCCCGCTCGCTGGATGCGCACAAAGTCCATCACGCTCTCGACTGGCCGTGCCGTCGTGTGGGTGTGCGTATCATGAAGGCGGTGTTCGTACATGCTCGCTTCGAAATCTTGATTAGCGAAGCGTATTCCTCCCCAGTAGTTGCGCTGCTCTGACTCCCCATTGCAGCTGATGAAAACAAACTCCGAATCCCACTGGCATTCGTGACGGCGGCCGTAAAGCTGACCGTTTAGCCGCTCGGGACACTCCTCGAGCCGCAGCTCGTCGCCGTGACACTCCATTGGTTCAACCCACGACCAAATGCGGGTCAGCGAGTTAGTGTGGAACTCAATCCTCCGATCGTGCCCGAAGAATACATCCAGCGGATCGTACCCAAGCTCTCGGCAGACGACCTGTGCATTGCGCTCCGTAAACCGCCGATCACAAATCGGAATCCATTGCAGTGTGGTGTGATTGTAGTACTCCAGGAAGCCTTCCTTTGCCCGTTCGCTTTCGCCATCACCTTGTGAGCAGTTCCGGTTGGTGCAGAGACGGATTGAATCGTAGTTGACCATGTTCTCCAACGATCGTTCCACACGGTGCATTCCTTCCGAGGCACTTTCGATCGGTTTCATCACAATTTCTGCATCACTGGTACCACGGGCTAGCAATGTTCCAAGCACCAGAATACCTACATTCGGTGCAAACTCCATCACAACGCCGGGGAAGATGCTTAACGTCACCCCGGGCATGACGGTAATGTCCGAACGTATGACATACGGCAACTCCCGCCGGAAGATTGATAGATCTTCCAAAATTCGACCACCAAGCGCATTTAAATCGACCGGCGGACTCGGACCCTCACTCACCGACACACTGCCATCGATGATGTCCTCGATCAGGTACGGCCGGTACAGTGCCTCCGCGTGATTGTTCCAATCGTCAAAGTCAAAGATCCGCCTGCGAATGTGCAACTCGTCCGCACTACCCCACCAATTCTCGCGCGCATCCAGATAGTTCCTCAACCGGGCTGACTTCACGCCCGCAATCAAATCGTAATCCTGCTGATTGTTCGAGATCACATTGCGATAGATCTGTACCTTCTGCACTCCTCCAAACCCGATCACACATGTCGGATCGTTTGCATTGTTACGTTCACCCCGGATGAAGTTGCGCATCGAGGACCGCGTGTCTTTCAGCTCCTCGTTGCTTTCGATCTGATTGAATGCCAACAGGGCCGGTATCTCGCCCAGAATCTCGCTCTGACTGTCCGACCGGAACTCCACCATATAGCTGCCATAGTTCCTCGTGATCCGATTGTTATCAATCCTCATCTTTTTTTCCATCCCCCGGAAACCGATCACACCCTGCGCACATACGTTCTCTGTGAAGATGTTCGAAGAGATGTTAATCGCCGCATAATGGCCATCGATTAGGATGCCAAACTTCCGATTGCGGGCCCAGGTATCATTGCCCAGAAACACGGAATGCGTAAAGTTTTCGTTGTACTGCCACACATAAGGTAGGCTGAGTTCCAACCCACCGTACGAGTTGCTCTCGACCGTCGTGTCTTGCAGCACGTAGTGGAACAGATTGTTGGACGAGCGCAAATCCTTCGAGAATTGCCGTATGCCACGCCCATTGTCCCGCACAAGACTGTTGTTGATGTGCACCGTTATCTCGGAAATGTTGCTCACGTGCACATCCCAGAACGGTGAATGGATAAACACGGCCTCCTCCCTGTTGTGACTGATCTCGCAGTTGATTAGCTTGATCGATTCGTTTGCCTTTCGGAGATACAGTTCGCCGGACTCACCCAGATAGCGATTGTAGTACGTGCCCGTAATACCGCGGAAGTTGCGCTGTATCTTCGTAGACGTTATCTGAAGCGTTGGAACCGGGCCACGCACAATACGGTTGTAAATGTTCTGTATCGGTGCTTGGATCGAGCGAAGCACCAAAACGGCACCACCGAGCGCGTTCGTACCGCTGCGATACTGCAAGATCGCACCGTAGCTGCTCGTCGTCAGCGGGAACACCGACAGATCACGCTTCACCTGCCAAATGTCCGACTCGGTACTGCCCGTGAGCGAATCGTGTATCCAAATGTTCTCCGTCGATCGGTTCTCGATCGGGTTCAGCAGCTGAACGCCGATTACGTACCCCGGCTGACACTGGATGATGATCTTCCGCTCCACTGGTTCGCTCGTGCGTACCGGCGTCGTGATCAGATGCTTGATCTGCCACTGGTCGATGTCGATGTTGGTGGTGCCACCTTCCGGCACCAGGATCGGTCGGTAGTCCGAATCGTCCACATTAAAGTCGGGCACCATATTAAACCAGCTAGTGATTTCGCGCTGCTCCAGTGACGACACCACCTGATCGTGATTGATGCCCGACCCGCGATTATCCTTGATGATGCTACCCTGCACCTTGAGACCGAGCTGCTTGATGCTGATCCCGTTGCCACGGTTGGCGGAAAATTCCGAATTCTTCACATTGTTCACCGACGATCCGGCGTAGATGTCGGAGTAGATGATGCCCAGCCCATCCTGGAGGTTCTCCACCACGCGTACACTGTCCAGATTGTGGCGAGCCAGGTCCATCTGCAGTGCCGGCTTGAACGTGTTGGTCACGTAATCGAACAGACCGGCCTTCTCGATCGTAACGTACTGTAGGTCCGCTCGTTCTGCCAGCACACCGAACCGAAGACCAGCCCAGGCACCTTCGTAGCATCGTACGCCGACGTCATTCTCATGTCCACACGAGTTCTCAAAGTCTCCTTGCGATGCACGCTCGGCACGACACTTTGTAATGTCGATATCATGCTCGGTACAGCGTACATTCGACAGTAGAACATCTTCCGTCGTACCAGCACCAGGAACTTCGGAGCGCTGTAATCTCCAATCCATCGGATTCAACGCCAATCCAAGCTGATGACAAACCAACGCCGCATTTGTGATGGTCCACCCGTAGTCACACACCGTACCCCAAACACCCTCGGTATACACCTGCAACCGACCTTCGTGATCGTTAGCACCACCGACAAGTCGGACGGGGACTTTCGGAGTTTGCGGTTCGTGCGGTACCTTTTCCACGATCGATTCTGTCTCGATGTCCATCGCAAACTCTTGATCATCTACGATCGCTTCGGTCGTTTCATTCTCCAGCATTACCGCTTCTCGTTTCAGCGTGAACAGAATATCGTCTGGAGCGCGTCCTCTAGCTTCCAGTTTTCCCGTCACCATCATACCGACGCTCGGTGCAAAGTTCAGGATTACTCCCGAGTTCAGAATCAATTTTCCACCGGGTCTCACATTAATGTCACGCTCCACCGTGTAGCTCCCTGCGGGCAGTATTTCCTGCCCATCAACTTCACCTCCAATCCGCTCGCTGCCCTCCTTGTGGAAGAACGGAACAAACTTTTGATACTGTGCGATCGTCTGCGTGCCCGGGTTAGAGTGGTGCAACAGATATGGGAAGTACTCAATCTTTGCCAGATCATACCGATCCTTCCGATGGAACAGCCGATCGTAGATCTTTTCCTCGTCCTGATTGCCCAACCAGTTGTACGTCACGTTCAGTGCCTTGCTCTGGTCGGACAGCTGCGAACCGACCTCGTACCGGGACTCCTGGTTCGAGATGATGTTCCGGAACACGTCCACATTGTTGGAGGAAATTACCACCGGTGCGGCAACGCGCGATCGTGGATTCAACCGTCCCTCTCCGCCAAGTCCTTCGCCTTCATCTTCCAACGGTCCGAACGCTTCCTTCACGCGATTTCCCTTCACAAAGTTGCGCGTAAACAGCATCCACTGCGTTTTGCTGTCCGTGTTCGGTGACAACCCCAACGATGCCACGTAGATGCCCTCATTATTCATAAAGTGATTGTGCTGCACGATCAAACGCACCGGCAACGGTCGGAACTCCTCCAGTGGTTTGTTGCGCGTCAGCAGTGCACCGTATCGTCCGCGGGTGAAATGATTGAACTCTATCCTACCGTCCAGGTTCAGGATCGGGTTAAGCACGACCGCAATGCGCTGAGAGTGCTCGAAGTTGTTATGTCCTATCTGCAACCTCATCCGCCTACCGTCCGGCGTTTCAAACCAGCAAGACTGTATGTCTACCGCATCGCTCGCACTGTCGTTGAACAGATTCCCCGTCACGTTCACCCAAGAATCTCCGCAGAAGTTACCGTGCAGCACACCTATCTCCAGATTGCGCACGATGTGCGAGTACTCGATCGTAGTCGTTTGATTGAACTCCAAAAATTCGCGCCTCTCCTTCATCGTTTGATTGAGCCACACGGCAAACCCATGTCCGCGGTTCGATTCAATCGTGCTGCGCGAAACGTTTCTATTGCCACCGTAGTACGTGATGTTAATGCCATCGCCTTGATTGTAGTTGATCGTCGAGTGCGTTACGTTAACGTCACCGGCACCGCTCGTAACGTGCAGCCCAGCTGCATGCCGATTGTTGCTGATCGTCGTCTCGTGCACATGCACCTGGGATCTTAAATTATCCACCGCAATGCCACGCCCACCATTATCCACGATCGTACCCTGCGTTACGTTCAAATCGTACGCCTTCGTAACGCCAGACGTTACACGGAAGTGCGCCAGCACAGCCGATCTGGGCTCAGCCCGCAGCTTGATGAACAGCTTTTCCCGCGTGCTGGTAACACTCTGCGGGCGCGTTTGATTCCTCATATCCCACGAAGCTAGCAACCGATCACTTTCCGACATCCCATCGTACACCGAGATCTGGGCGGACTCGTTCCGGGCCAGCTCGAAGTACACGAAGTGCATCGTCAGCACGTACCCGTACGCGGTTTCGAACGATCGTGCGCACTCCTTCGCCGACAGTGCAAACGGTGACTGCTCGAACGACAGTTGCAGCGGATAGATCTGCCACGCCGTTGAGGTGAGCGTACAGAAATCAAACACCTTGCTGCGATCGGTCCGTTCGTCGGCGCGCAAATCGTGCCCCACGTACCGTATCCCGTCCGCACCATTCTCCGCCACCGTGACACCCTCCAGATGGGCCGATCCGTAGCTTGAGTTCATGAAGATACCGAATCCACGGCTCCGGCGTACCGTTACATTGCGGAAGCTGAAGGCAGCATCGTGACGCGTCACATTGATCCCGGTGTAAGACGAGTGATCGATCGTGACAAACTCCAGTACCGGCGGGACACCCATCACACTGATCGCTGCTTCGGCCGATCCTCCACGGCCCGTGCCAGCACGCACAATGTCCACATGCCGCAGCTGGGACAGGGAAATGGAATCGTACAGCACGTGATTGTAGGACAGTGTCTCTTTGCTTTCGGCATTCTCGAACTTCAGCCCACGCCAGTGAGGCGTCACCTGGTCAAACAGTGGCAAACACTGCACACCAATGTCACTGTGGTAGTCGCAAACGCCCGAACCGACCTGCCTCGACGGCCAGGCACAATCGAAGAGCGAACCTTCCGTACCGAGACAGCGAGGCTCCTCGTACAGTAGGCGCGGTTCGTAGTTGGCAATGCGGTCCATCCAGTTCCAGAATCGACCGCCCTTGAAGCCCAGCTGCCGGCAGGTCGTTTCATAGTCCGCAATGGTCCAGCTAAAATGAAAAACATTGCAATGAGAATCTTGCATCTGTTGTGGATAAATGAAAGGAACTTACTTCTTGGAGTTGGAACAAACAGATCGCCATTTGCCGTTGTTGAGCAGCTGCAGACGTCCAGCGAGTGGGCTTGGACCATCGACCAATCTCACGCCGGCCTCCCTGGGATCGGAAGGCACATCCTTGTAGCCCGTGTTGGGCATTGTGGTGAGTGTAATTTTATTCTCCGCATTACCCTGTGGAGCAAGACCGCAAAGCACCAATTAGTATTGTTCATTTTTATTATTTTACTGAAAAAAGAAACAGCATTTTGTTGTCGAAAAGAAAGAATTATTCCATAAAAGTCTGCTGTAGTCACAACACCGTCACGAGCATTTGTTTGTAAAGTGTGAATAACTGTCCCCCTGCACCTTTTTTATTTACACGAAGAACATAATTATACGTCTGACCGACATACAAACGCAATTAAAACTCACTGAACATACAAAACAATGTGTTGGAAAAGTTGGAGCAAAAAAAAAACAAAAAGAATGCAAAACAGGCTTCGAATGCCTTACATCGTTCCTTTTTTTTATTCCTATTTTACCCAACACAAACACCTGCAACACCCCCTTTTGCCATTTATTTCTCATTTGATGCGCGCCAGTATGAGTCAGTTCCGTTTGCGCACTACGAGTAGGGGGTTGCACGTTTGCCGATCATAATGCGCACTGCCACCATCGTCACACGTCGCGCGCTCACGCAGTTGCATAATGAAAACGGGCAAATTATTGTGCTTCGAATGCAAAAAAAAAACCTAAACAGACGATAGTTCCGTTGCCATTCAGGTTGAAAGGGTGGCAGAAACGGTACTGGTCAGTGTGAGCTATACCGGTGGGAATGCCGGTGTCAGAAAATTAGGGGAATCACTTTTGCGATGAGACAGGAAGAGATTAGAACTTTTAAGAGTATTATGATTTCATCAATAATTTTTGTAAAACAGATAACTTTCTAGGAAGGTGTAGCGTAATTCATAAATTGTGATGTACTAAACAAATAATAAAAAAATATATCAGTATTCCGATGTTTGAGGTATAATAATCAAAACAAGAAACTTAACATACCCAATATATACAACATTTTATAAAATAAAGAATAATCCAACTCTTCATCTTCATATTTGTTGTTCAATCAATGAATGAATGAATTTCAATGAATTTTGTTTGTTTATTATTATTATTTTATTTCAATAAACATACAAATACTCCTACCACTGTAATTACTGCAGCAACTGAATTTCAAACCAAAAAGAAAGTCTACTAGCGAAATCTCTGCCCCCGCTTGGCACGTAAACAAGTTTGTTAACAAGCTTTTCAGCTGTTCGCTAAAGCTGCCTGAATAATTGCAACGCACACCTTCCCCTACCCACAATACATCTAAGCTACTGGTTATGTTGCACCAGTCCGCACCACGTAGCTGCAATCGGATACTAATTTTCAATCTCAAACCTTCAGCCGTAGGAAAATCGCCCCTCCATGTAGAGTGGTACAGTGGAGCCGCGTACAGCACATTCCGAACAATTCTATTACCAACGTGATTCTCATCGGTTCGGTTCGTATTGCGGCGTCTCGGCGTCGCCCGAAACACGGCTCTCTGCGGCGCACAAGCGCGTTAATGTAGGTCAGTGGAGAACGCTGTAAAACGATACCACCGTAAACCGTATTCAAGCGCCATGCTGCCGCAAATGTTGCCCCTTTCGCTGAGGTAATGCTTCACATCTCTCGGCAAACGGGTTGTTTGGCAAGTACATATAGTCGGCGCGCAGAGCTTTAACCGCTTCAGACAGAAGTTTTTTTTTGTTTTCATGAGAGTAGGGCGGCTTCGCTGTATGTTTTGGGTAACAGTACCTTTTCGCTTTTTGTTTAATTGTGTTTCGTTTTGTTTTGTTTTGTTTTTTTTTGCCACTACCGCAATCTGGTTAACCATTTAAGTGTGAAAGATCAAGAACTATTAGGCAAGCCACAGAACGAAGATCTGCCTTTACGGGCATCACGCAAGCGAAAAGCGGTACATTTATTGCATGCCGTAAACCGAACGGAGTAAACCGGGAGGCAATTGTTTTTTTTTTTTTGTTGAGTAAATGCTGGTACGACGGTGAATTATTTGTGGTGATTTTTTCCCCCATTACCTTACACGTTACGCGAACCAAGCGGAAGGAGGCGGCATATGCGTTGCGCTCAACCAGCATAATGACGTGGCTATGATTGTTTCCAATTTAGCGTGTAATGATAAACCCTGCTCGCTGTTCTCATTAATAAATAGCAAAAAAGGCTTGTACAAGGAATGGAAAAAGATAAAAAACAGAGCCTGCAAATTGGTTAAATTGGTATGATCAGTTTGCTCGCATATCACAGGAAAGACAAATGTGAACCCATCAATCACGAGCAGGGATATATCTACAGGGAAAAAGAGAAATAGAAAGCCTACCCAATTATTTATTAGAAATATGTTTCATCCCACAAAACAAATGTAATTTGAAACGTTCATTTCTGCTTTCTTTCAGCATGATGTTGTAGCTTAAAACATAAAGTACAAAGCGGCATGGTTTTTTTTTCACTACAAAAACCACAATCTCACAGTAGGAACGCCAATCCAGCCTTACTGACATGCATACATCAGCCATCAGACATAGCAGAATGCACACAAACACTCTGCAGCATAGCAGCTTCAAGTGCTGCAACAGGTGGCACATCCGGCGGAAAACCTGTATTTATGCTACAAAGCACACGCACTCGCACCTAAAAACCGGTTCTCCGCTTAGTGAGCGGTTTTGCGTCGGCTCTAATGCAACACAAATGCAGCCTGTGCTTGGTGTGCTAATGTAGTGACACAGACATTGAACATAAATATGCATCGAAACCATATGGCGCCACGCATCCATGTCACGACGGAATAGAATGTAGTAGGGCGGTGACGTTTAGGAGCGGGAAAACAAACTAACCTACTTGTAGTAGGAGAAGATAGAAAGACTCAAATCATATTCAACATCTTCACAACTACTACTAGAAACTCCTGCGCAAGATTAGATTACCACAAAACTGAGCTTTTTCCACGAAATGAAGCAATGAATCATCACGCATAGTACACACTGTGTAGTGTGCACCACCATTCATTCAAACAAACTTCAACAACCACTTGTTTTGGGTGGGGAGGGATGAATCATGGCATCTCCTCACTGCGGATGACTAAGGTTGACCCGATGACGATCATTTCCGTTGCGAAGGTGTTCGAATTTATAGCTCCATTGACTGGTCCGCCTATGGAACGATCAGCCTGACTAGACTAACGCCTAATTGACCTGAACGGACAGCCACCAGAAACAGCTGTCTTATGGGGCTTTTGGAGCTCTATTGTAGTACGATTGTCAATTTTCCGTTTCAAATGATGATGTGTTTATGGCACCGTGTTCACAGCCAAACCCGCTTCAATGGGTCGTTTTATTCGGAGGCACGCGAGTTACGCACCAGTGATCATCATCTGTTGCCCATTTTCTTTTTTTTTTTTGTAAATGCACAATCGTGATAGCCAAATGTCTGGCGATGGTGAACCTCAGGTGAACAACCTCCGCACGATTGGGCGTCATCACCTGTCTGGCGAAGAGGTGCAGCTGAGTGCTGCGGTCCGCTGCAGGAACAGGTCAACATGGTGGGGTGCAATTTGGAAAACAATGGTTTGTGAGCGAGAAACAACTGCAAAATGGACTATACTTTTCCCATTGTGTTTGCTTTTTGGGAGGAAAAAACAGACTTTATGCGCATTTTCGTCTTGTGAATGTTCCGCCAAACATCCGCCAAAACAGTGAGAATTAAAGTGAAAAATATGCACCGCAAGAGGAAAAGGTTTCGATCTTAATTAACGACCCTTGACCATTGTGAACCTCGTTGGATATAATTAAGCAACCGCTTTGCCCTTTTATCTCGCTTCGTGTAACCACAGCGACAGGCAATTAGATGACCATTCCGTTGCAAACTACGCCCCATTTGATAAGCCCTACAGAGTGACGCCTTCAATGAATTCAGCCATCTGTCTGTCTTCTCCAAGAATCTGATCCCGTGCTATTCCTGATCGTTGTGGTCGTCGTCGTCGTCTGCGTGTGATCATCCCCCTTGCCGATCGACGAATTAGCTGGTATTGCTGCCACACACCCTCGGAAAGGTCGCGCGTTAGGGGTTAATTGATTAACAGCGGCTATTGCACGAACTTCCATTTACTACTACGACTACGGCGGGGCGTAAACACTGAACATTTTTATGAATGAAAATCCAAACCCTCACCTATCGTGTGTGAACAAGTGTGTCATTTACTCAGGCGTGAACGAACCGCTATTACTGAACAGGAAACGGGCTTCCATGAAGCGATGATACCATACTTTATAGCATCATGTAGAGTTTATTTATATATGTCCCAAATAAATACAATCCTACAAATTACATAACTTTACACAACTTACCCACATGCGTTTCTTCCCGAAAGAATGGAACAATGCTTCAAGGGTAATCATCGTTACCAAATCTTGTCAGCTGGTAATCGAAAGCGAGCGTACCAAAAGGGTTGTGCGCACTTTCCTTTACGCTCGTCATCTTCGCAACAGCCACCAAGCTAGCCTCACAAACTCTCATTCGCGATTACGACGATCAGAGAAAGAGGGCAAAAAAATGCGCGAAAAATCGACACCGGCTGGCTCACCGGTGAAGGTTTTAAGCCCCTGCGGGGCATTGTTTCTGCGGTAGCACAGCGTAAATCGGCCGCGGAGAAGTTCGCACTTAATCACGGTTGTTTTTTTCTCGTAGATTAAATTTCACACACCAGATGTGAAACGCGGAAGCGCTGGTTAATGTAGTTCGATTTTACGATAGAAAAAGGCTTTTAGATGATGTTGAAAAGTGAGCTTTAATTTGAATTTCGTAAAATAATAAAAATTACCTAATTTTTTTTTATTGCTAGCTTTTGTTATAAAAAATGCTTTTCAATGTAATAAATAAGTTTAATAATAACTTATGGAAAAAAAATTAAAGCTTCTACTTCAATGTTTATATGTATTATACTCTTGTTTTATAAGATAGACATTTGCTTTTATTATGTGTCTAAAATTGTGTGAAAAAAGGCAATTTTATTTATTTTATTATTTTTTTGCTCTGTTACGTCATTAAATTTCATTCGGAAAATTACACATGTAAATCCTATAAGATTCACTTTTAACAAAATATATTGGTGTCGCTATATGAAAGTGTTGCGCTTCCTTCAAAGGATAGCACTTGATTACCGCCAACAATTACTTAACCCCAAGGGTTACCCGGGCGAACCATTTTAATCTAATAATCACCACCGCCACAGTAGAAGATCATATGTCTGTCCTCCATCCACAGAGGAACGACAGTTTCGCAAGAAGCACATCTGTTTTTTTAGTATGATATCGTGTTTGTGTTGCCGTGCGCGTGCTGGATGCGAACGAAAACGAACGAACTCGCCTGGAAGTCATCTTCCATCCAGGGGCTAATTAATTAATTTTATAATTCCGAATTCATTTACCCCGCGTACATCACTCCGCCGTTTTACGAGCAATCTCCGTGGGGTAGTCACAGACAGACAATACCCGAAGATAGCTCGCATTTGAAGCAATGGATTGTTTTGTTGCTTGGTACGCACGTGCCGAGAGACTCTGCTCGCTGGGCAGAGTGTGAATAATTTCATGCTTTCGTGCGCAGAACTCTACAGCGCTGGAATCGTAAGGCACTTGTCTCAATGTTGAAGTGAAATTGTACCAGAATTTATGAATGTTTTCCCCCCTCTGGCGATGGGATCGTTCCACAATGCTGGGAATCATTCATGGAACGTTGCCCGAAACGATCGTAATAGATGGACGTCTCTTTTTTTTGAGAGTTCTTCCATCGTCATCGTCTGAAACAGCCTTATACGCGTGTGCTCAAGAATGTTGAACTTTATTTTGACCGGCACACAACCGCGCCGTGCAAAATTGTGTGAACTGCGCGTCGTGTCACTGTGCCGGAAGCCTGCGCCGAAAGTGGATCGACGCGTGACGGTGAGCTGATTAACTGCACCACCGCCCACGGCAAAGGAAATGGGGCATAGGGTTTTCGGTAGGGCTGAGTGACTGCACACCGTTGGTGCACAGTTCCGAAACCACCTGGCCGTATTCTAGCCCATGAGGTGACATAAATTCTGTTTACGCTGCAGTGATTTTCTGGAGAACTGAATTGGATCATACATTTTAATGATCATGAAGTAAGAGTACGCCACGGAATGGTTTTTCTCGAGAATTGTAATGTAAGGTTCAATGCTATTGTGTCAAGTTGCTTGAATTAAACTACATCACATCAATTCATGAATTTTTTAATGAATTTGTGAATTGAATTTATAAACAAATACTGCCTGTAAAGATCGCTTAGGGCGGTGGTTTTCAACCTACTTAACAGTAAAAGACCGTAGAACTCTATAGGGCATCCTTTCAAAGAAAAAGTCAAATCAAATATTTGTCAAGCAAATAAACCATAACCAAAGCAAGAGTCAAGCAAATAAACCATAACCTAACGACTTCGAGATCCGAGTTCAGTAGAAATCATTCCAGCAGCTCGATCAGACAGAATCAAAGTAAAAAAGGTTCGTTATGGTTCTTGGCTATATGGTTGAAATATATATAAATATCTAGGGACATGTTTTTCATCTCCATTTGCCGAATGTGAATTTATACATCAAAATTTTGTATTTTGAACTCAAATAATTCAATCAAGTTATCAATTCTGTTGATATTACACGTGACAAGCAAATAATACAACCAGTCAGACACTTTCGAGAGACACGATGTTGGATTTTTCATTATCATTCATATATGAAATATTTCTATTGGGCGGGATCACCTTGGGAATCACTGGCTTAGAGTATCAAAGCCTCACATGTGTCATGAAACTGCTACCAAACAATCCTCAGAATATCCAACAGTTGTTCTGTAGTAACGAAAGCTAGCCATCATTCTTCTGGTTTAATATACCAATCAAAGATGGAACTGATAACGTCGTATTGGAATAGATCAGTTCAACAATATTTGTACAGAACCATCGATGACACATTTCGTGAACCTTTCCCTTTCATTTGTCCGCTTTGCTACTTCTCGGGTAAGGAAAAGTGGCACGCCCCACAGCAAAAGGGTTTTATTTGCGTACAACCTGTTCGTTTGTTTGTGTGTAAATAAGTACGAAAATCATGATAAAACGCTCGCAAGTTGTGAGCAATGAAAGGGACTGCATTCCAACCCTTCCTTATTCTATTTCGGGTAAGTTTAGCGATCGTATACGATAAAAAACGGAACATGTTAGTGTGTGAAGTCTCTGATAACACGCTCACTGTTGAGGAAGCAGCACCCGATGCTCCGTAATCAGAAAAGGTAAACGAAACAGGTGGAATTAATCAAACATTGCTCAACCGCCTCACCAAACGAGACGAGACGATGCACGAGCTTCCCACATAGCCCAGGGTCCCAGCGGTCCACGACTCAGTCAGCGATAAGCAGATAAGATAACAGAGGAGGAGAGTTGTGTTGAAAAGTTGATCGGCCCTTACCATTGCCACTACCGAGCCGCGCACCGTAATGCCGACCATCGGTGCAAAGTGGATCGTAACGCCGGCCTCGATGATGAGTCGCGCACGCCGTTCCACCTCCAGATCTGTCCGCATCGAGTACGGGCTTTCCGAGGCACGGAGAATCTTCTCGCCCAGCACCACATCTCCGCCGATTTCGGTGTACCGTCCGCCCGGCCCGTCCACACCATTCTCGCCGTCTTGATAGTGTGAATCACCAACACCCATTCCCTCCCCGTCGCTGTGGTCGGTTACGATGTGATTCGTGATGATTTCTTTACTACTCGGCGCTGGCACATGCTCCACATCCCGATCGGGATGATGCAGCTGGTCGCCGAAGTCATCCACATCCTCCACCTGACACTGACCCGGTAGCACAAGAACACTCGCGTATAGCACCAACAACACTGGCAGCAACTTGCCGATCATCATTGCCGATCGATATTTTAGACGATTTTTCCACTGTTTCACAGTCCGCGTGCGGCTGTGGCTCTTCATTTTGAGCGGGGGGTTGTGTATTGAGCACTCTATTCACCACTATCGCACTATCACACTATCGGCACACGCACATAGAGGCAACTGCAGCACCCTCTTTCAACTGCAAAAAGCGACGGGAAATGTAACACTGTTTCACCTGCGATATACGCAAAACACGCCAACTATTGATTGAACACCCACTGAACAGGCCCTCCGCTCACTGGCAACATTCCCACGGGATTCGAGATCGCATCGCACTGGCACAACACCTGCTAACCTCACTGTAAGGCACAGAAAAGCGCACTACCCTTGGAGCGTCGTCACTCCGGGAACACTCATCAAATCGTAGTAATCACCACACACGCACACACCTATATCCGTGTAGGGTGTGTTGGTGGCCTGGAAAGGAAAGAAAAGAGATGGAACAGAAATTAGAGACAAACATAGATCTCGCACACACCGTTTCGATAACGTAGCAGTTGTAGTAGTAATAGTAGAACAACACACGTTCAAACCCCCCTTTGGTGGCACGATAAGTCGCGGCACAACCCTCTCTATTCCAGACCACGATAAAGAAACAAACACACCCTGGGCTAGGCTATGGATTGCACGCGGACATACACCCCAAAACCGCGGCTCTCAATCGTGGATGTGTGCCACATTATGCGCCTGTGCTGGTGAGGTGTTGTTGGGCATGGTTATGATGCAAGACCGTGCCACTTCCATTACAACCAAAGTCTACCACCACCTTCAACACACATCAGCAAAGACGGGGTGAAGATGTAAAGCGTGTCGATCGGGAAAGCGAGTAAGAAATAACGAAAACCGGTTCACCGGTAAGATGCTGACGGTGAGGGTGAAAAGCGTCCATATGAATCGAAGAAAAAAACCAACATCAAGCTCCCTTTTACGGTACCCTTTGCTTTGCAGGGCGAAAGGTGTAATGAGTGAAGTGATTTCATAATCTACTCTCACCCGCACCCACACCGGAAACCGGAATACCGGTAGCGCGCTGTGTTTACAGCATAAATTAGATAGCTGGAAGATGTGAGAATGTGTGCGTTTTTGTCAGATTTCTGATGAAGATGCAGATAGAAATGAATGCATTAAGGTACGGCGTAGGGAAGGTCAAATAAAGGATCCATTGAACGGATAGTGCATTGTCATTATAATATATTAAGACCCTTTATTGACAGTGATGATGAAACGTAAATCGATTAAAGTATGAAGTTAATTGACTTATTTCACTCCAAGAACCCATGAGAAAGTTCAATCTATGTTGAGTGTTATTGTTTTCTCTAGCCAAGAATGGGCCAATGGTGTAGAGACAGATGCACCAACTCTTACAAGAATTGTCGTAGTTCAATCCCTATACGGATCAGTATATGCTCTAGTGTAGATAAAACTAGGTTATACAGAGAGACAGGGCGAATTCAATTAAATTGGATTGGAATATTTTCTTTTCATTCTCCTGATCTGTGATATAGCTACTGAATCCAGGGTTTACACAAGAAATAATAAGAAATAACTAAAAACCTTACATTAGATTAGGTAAAACAGGTGCAGGTTCTTAAAACATTTAGATAACGTCAAACCGACAAATAGACCTAAGTACTATCAATCACCTAGTGCATTCAATAATCTGAATGTTTAAAGTAATGTTTCAATCCCATTCATACGAAGTGACAATCATTAATGTTTGGTAAGTTAGACACATCCATAATGATATTGAACTTGGATTTTGATCAAATTTTCCATTGGAAGAATAAAAAACGTTGGAGAACCTGAATAGGTCTGGCGTGATCTGCTCATATTTTCTATTGAATGACGGAATGATCTACCATGGATGTTAAGATAATTGGTAAATATCTTTCTTAAAAAAACTACGCCTAAAACTACTAGCTACGAAATAAAATGAACTCCACAAGATTTATTAAACCTTTTTAACTTCTAGGCAACAAATTTTATGACAGATCTATACGTGAAAATGTGATCTCGTCTTACCTTCAGCAAATAAAAACGAACATCTAACGATCACTGTTTACCAACCCCTTAACCTAGAGCAGCTAACTAAGACTCATTCCCTACGCTCTGCACTAATGTGCTCCGATGTGCGACAAAAATAATTAGCCCTTGAAGTGGAAGCAAACACGGTTAACCAGCCAAGCGACTCCAGACCGCAGACTCAATGTAGATCATCGTTTTGCCATTCCGTCACCAATCCGTTATCCATCCATCCATCGGTTGTGCTCCCTGCTGGCAGACTTCACTTTGTCACCACAAAAATCCCTCCACTCTGATGACGACGCTTCGCTAATTGCGGCTGTAGTTGCGGAGAAGATTATGATGATGGACGGCACGATTGACGCCCCAGAGCTCGAGAATTGCCTCTCGGTCTCTAATGAGATCTTCCAAACGAGCGAGGGTTGCGAGTCGGAACACCTTCAGGCCACGTGGTGGAACGCAACTGTACGCATGTGTTTGTTTGTTGATGAATATTGAGATCTTCATCACCTTTTTCTTGCTTTCTAGGTTACGTGAAACCCAGGCAAAGTTGCTATTTGTGCTGAGATGCACTTCAAAAGCTTCCTCTCTTCCGGAGAGGAGGATAGCGCAACCAAAAACCAAAACATTCATTTCCAGTTATTCCAGGGCAGGGTGGTGTCAGCTTGACCTGATTCCATCCGATCAGATCTGACGTTGAGATCGAGACGGGGTAAAAGGGAAGGGGGTGAAGAAACCCGTGTGGAAAATTGATAATGGCCATGCAATTTTAACGCAATAATATCGGGCGCGCATGCCGAGTGGCGTTAGTGGCACAGAAATATCATTTCCCAGGTCCCGGGCGTTTTGTGGAAGGTTGGGAGATTTATGTGGTCTCTGTGGAGTGAAAAAAAAAACAACTCCACTCCCGCAATATCTTCACAGTGTGGCCTGGCAAACCATTTCAGCCTTCCATTTTGTTGTGCTTACCGGTGAGGCGCTAAATACGATCGGCCTAAGAAAATGGGCATGTGAGTGGATAAGTGTGAAGCAAATGGATAAATATTGAGGAATCCCGCGTGAAGCTTTTTGGGTAAAGTGATTGTGAAACCGCATTGGAGATCACCACCATCACGCTTTCACACTCATCCTGCGTAATGTCTTGCCGTAACTCAGTCTGTGAACCAATTTAACTAACCGCAGGCGAAACCTAACCAAAATTGATTAAGCTTTCGAAGAAGAGATCGTCCATGGTCCGTGATGTGCTTTTCTGGAAGCATGAGTGAAGTATTGTTGACAGTAGTATGACAATCATGCCCGCTAACGAACCCGTGGTAAAGCTGACAAGCAAAAAGTGTAAGCGTATGCTTTCGACCAAACGAAAATGCCATTCCATTCGTTTCAGTGACCATTGGCGGTGAAAAATCAATTCGAAGTTTGCCGTGTACTTCCCCACGGAGCTCCATTTCGGGGTTGTTTCGCTTTCGACGACTTCAATGCACTTTCAGCTTCAGCGAAGACCACACAAAGCCATACGATCATGATACGAGATGGATAGAAACGGGGCTTTGGTGGGAAACTAAGGAAAAGCCACAAACCTGAAAATCGTGTTAAACTCATGAACTTTAGCCTAAGCCGAAAGAAAGTCGGCTGGTAACAGTCACAACAGCTGACACTCTCGGGCGAATGAAATCATTTCTTTCTTCAGTTTCAAACCTCCACACCGGTGATCTTGCCAGCTTTGGCTTTGCAAAAAGAAAGCAAACACAGTGCACCAACAAATGCACATTACCACTGCTCGATGTATTCATCACGATTATCACTATCCGCAATAGAAACAAAGGCGAAAAATCGAGCAGCTAAAGCGTTGCAATGAAGAGCGCGCGCGCGATCGTGAGCGCTCTTACAAAAATCCGCACAATGAGCTAATGAAAAGCTACCGGGGTGTATGGGACGGGGGAGTGTTTTCGGCACGGAAAACTGAAAACGATGAAAGCTGAAGCAGCGTTTGCCGCCACCGTAGATGGAGGAAAAGATTGCAACTAAATGCTTGAAAGCCCTTCACGACGTTTTAAAATGTGGAAGACGACTCTACGTGGAAGTGCGCGCGATCTTATCTTGCATGAAGGAAAGGAAGCTTGGGCTTTTTAAAGCAATCCAACTTCTACGAAACAGAAATGTATGCATTAAATTTTTTTTACAAATTTCTTGGAACGTTTCATTCGAAACCATTCCGGAAAGTGGCTGAAAATTTAGCATAATTTCCGCAGCAAATTAGCTTCGGTTGCGTCTTCTTTTCGTTGCTTCAGTTGGGGAAGTCATTCAAATGAGGGAGAGGGAAGGGGGGGGGGCGTGATTAGTGTTTCCCCGTAAACAATTCGATTTGCATTCGACGATAGGTAGGTACGTGCGTCCCCTCCACTGGATGGAGCTATAAAAACTCGATCCAGTCAAAGGAAACGGATGCCCGACTGGGACCAAGGCGGTGGATCATGTTTCTTCTCACGCACGCAACGACGAACGGCTGCGGGCCGTGCGTCCGGTAACGAATTTGTACAATTTCTTCTTTCCTGCCTGTGTGGGTCACCGTTTCCCCCACAGGAAGACACACGATCAGAAAACCACACCCATCGGTTCACCCCGTGGTGTCTGTCTCCATAAGATATTGGAAAGGCAGAAGACGTTGACTTTGTAACACTCTCACCCACCAACAGTAGACCGAGCTGACGAGTGCTTGATGGAATGTTATCATTTCATAAGTTCTTTATGCCTCGGGGACAGACGCGCTGTAAAGCTCTATCAGCTACAGTAAAAGCTACATTGCTACTGCGAGATATAACGTACAGTCACCTTTGCCACTGTTCCGCCCAAACGTACGCATGGACATAGGGCGCGTATGAGTAATAAGCCCCGTGCCATGTGTCTACGCAGTGCAACGCTTCATTCCGTAATAGTATCGCTTCTTCCCTCACTCGTATTTCATCGACAGCCCGAATGTCTGAACGCTCAAACACTGCACGAAAGGGATGAATCAACCTCCGTGGGACGTGTCTTGGTAAAGCGGGGAGGGCCTATTCCTACATGATGGAATTAAAAACTGACACCAATGACCTCGACGACTTCGTACCTCGGATGTCTGGTAGGGAGGGCGAACAGTGAAACCAACAAATGTCTCACGATCGTACCTACAGTTTGTGGCAATTGTATTGGATGCTACGAGAATTAACGTCTTATTGACACGATGCAAACATTTGCAATTTATTCTCTAAATATTTAGTCCCACCTAAACGATTCGAAGCACCATTTGCACCAGGCACATTCCAGGCATTGCTGGCAAAAGTTTGTGCAAAAACAAAAAATACATCTCCTACAACGCGCGCCGATCGGCAACGGTTATTGGAATGTTTCGGTTACGATCATTCAAATTAATGTATTCCCGCGTTGCAAACATGTTCGTTCCGTAGAGAGCATCTAAGAAGCAGCGAGAATGAAAGAAACGCTCGTAAGGAGCTTGAGATAGGACGCTTTCTTGATGCGAAGGGAGCGTGAAAGAGAAACACGAAACGGTCAAGAAGGGAAACAAGTTATGCGAAGGCCACAACAAAAGGGAGACGGGACGTTCTAGAAACGTGTTTTCAAGCCACAGACTTGGACGATGACCATTCCCTGCCCTGCTTGCTGGTTCGAACGTTGGTTGCATCCAGCACACACACAAAGCTTACCTGTACGAGGTCCGTCCGGGGCTTGAGGTGTGTGGTGAAGGAACGGGTTGCCCAAGAGGCTCACACTTTGCATGCGCAATTACGAACGCGCGCCCGCGCGCAAACTTGTTTTAAATTGCCTACGGTGCCGTCATTATGTCCGTTAGGATACTGTCCGATTAGAACCGATTTGACCGATGCCCGTTCAGAACACTCCGGATGGCATCTAAGGCCCTTGGCTGGAAGGTTAAATGGTTTCTGCTTTGTTTACCACAATCGTTCGATGCTCAATAATGATCGGTTAATGATTTCGGGTTAGTAAAAATAACTGGTAAACACCCTTATATAGAAAAGCCTTCAAGCTTCTTCAAACCCCCTGCGCCACATTTGTTTGGCTTTTGTTAGTTTGTTTGCATGGAAAATGAAGCTAGGCATAGAAAGCGAAGGACAGTAAATGGTGGTTGTTTGTGCCAGTGCTTTCATAACATCGTTAAAAGTTTACAAAGAACTGGCGGCCATCGCCATTCTGCATTGCAGTCGGTCATTTACCGTGGACGACTGTAGGGCTAGCCCAACCACCGGGCGCTCGCATCGGAGCAGAAAAGCAACGGGAAAATGCCAAAACAATACCCATTTCCGTTTAACACATACTCTCACACACACAGAGAGACCGATGAAAGCTACTTCCCCCGTGTGCAATGGTATAACCTTACCGCTTTTTTTTGGGGAGGCTGGTGGGTGTTAAAGGGAGGCCTTTGTTTTTGTTTCTAGGGAGTGAAAAGGTTTGCGGCTCTATGGGAAAGAGCTGAAGCAAAAGGGAAAGCCGGTGGCATCGGGTAGTGGTGTCTCCAAAACAACCTGACCACACTGAATGCTTTTGCTGAGGAATCTATTTTTATTTGCCGTTCAAGGTTCAGAGGTATAGCCAGGACTTAATGCAATCGTGAGAAAACGTGGTTATCTTGAGTCTAAAGTAGACTCTTACTAGGCCCAATGTGCTTCAATTCACAACTATTTGGACCCCAATACTCCGAACTTCTTAGTCCCTAGACACATAAACAGTCAAAATTTGACCCAAGACCCTAGACTAAATATGAGAGTTATCCGGCCAAAAAAGAATCAATCGTCAGAAATCATAAGCCAATTACAATAGATATATCTGTGGAATCTGTTGAAGTTGAAATATATCTGTTCCTGTTCTTCCTACAATAGTGTCCTGATCGTTGCACTCTGATAAGAATACACACTATACATGAGGCACATGTGTTGATGTGTATTAAATCACATGATAGATTAACTCTGACCAAATATCCAAAAGTTTGATGGCAAGTAATGGTCTATGTAAGCCATACATTTCCAGCAATAACTATGGCAAGATGGCAGAGACTTTTATAACATTTTTACCCTATTCTGTATTAAGATTCGATATTTAATTTAAAATTACGAATATAAAGTGTCTAATACTACTCGTTGTAGAAATCACACCACAATCCTTCTACAACATTTCTTCCATTCAACATTTGCGCAAATCAGCTGTAAACACACCATGACATTCCCCGTAGATAATTACGTCGTTATTGATTTTTTATGTGTGTCTGCTGGACATTCAATGCGCAACGACCTAGATTCGTTCACATCTCCATAGTAACCCTCAATAATTCCCTTACTATCCGAACGTCGTCGTCGTCGTTGACGACGTAGACAACTGTGATGCTTAACCGCGCGCATAGTATATGTCGAGTGACTCTGACTCACACACCGTGCGACACCATCGATCCAAGATTGGCGCCACCAAGGTCAGCACTGTCGGGGGCATCACAACAGCGGGACAAAGGCACGGTAAGAGTAGAAGGCAAAAAAACATCACTCCCAGGCATACGACGACGACCATTCTCCCCTTGATACGTTGCTGGCATGACGTATAAATCACGGCAGGCACTGACGATTGCACGGTTTGCAACGTGTTTTGGGGTGCGGTCGGACTGCGTGGTTTTTTAGGGGTGGTGGGGCGCGAAAATTACTCGCGGTTGTACAGAATCCGAAAAAGGGCTTTGTCTGATGATGGTTGGTTGCGAAAGCACGGCTTAAAAAGACACACGCTGCTAATAAAGCTACAACACTGACACTAAGCGACACGGGAGGTTTAATCCAGTAGACATGGCACAGTAAGCGACGAACCTCGGTAAAATATGTTTGTACCAATTGGAAGCTTGTTTTCAATTCCATAAACTCACACAGCCGTCTTGGATTGTTTTTGGAGACAAACTTTATCCAACCCGTTTTGGAAGAACACGCACACACGTTTGGCGTCACTGGTGGTGTTCCCACTTTAATCTTTACTGCATCTCCAACAGAAAAGCACACGGTCACACACATACACACTTAGAGCCCCAGCAACGAAGATCTTCTGAAGGGATCCAAAACATGCTGGACGGTTGGATCACCACAACATTCCGAACAACACTGGAAAACCTGTTCTGGTCCTGTCTCGCTCTATCGCCATCGACGGGGGGGTTGAATAGAAGAAAGAGAGCCACCTTCGTAACTGACCGCAAAAAAGCACACACACACACACACACAGAGGTATCGGGAGGGAACACAATATAAAAGCAACACCCTTTCACACTTCAGGCCCACATACCACTCCCCACCCACAAAATTATCCCCGGCAAACGCCAAGATGATGCTTTCATTCCACCCCATTTCTTCCCATCTTTCCAGCCATCCCCCTTCTTCTTCTTCTTCTTCTTCTTTGGTGGAATATCGTTTAAAGATGGAGGATCAAGGTGTAGACGGCGTTGTGCACTTACTTTCCGTTCCCTGCTCCGTGCGTTCCGTTCCGTGCGAAGAACACGTTTGATTCACTTTAGTTACTGCTCGTTACTTTTGTAAATTTGAATTTTTCCACCCTTTTTTTCTTCTTTCTAATTATGGCTGAAAAAAGCTCACTTGCGTCTTCTGTGCTATCCTCCACACACAAATCGTAGTAGCCCCTGTCTGGGTACACTACTGTCACTTTTGCCCCTAGTTACCGCGTGTCACTAAAACGGCGTGCAGTTGTGCGTTGTGGGTGCGGTCGTCGTCATCAAACAGCAACAACCAGCGAAGGCAAGTGGCAAGGGTGAAACAAACAGAACAAATGCGCGTCTTGGCACTTGGCACTCACACACACGCGCGGTCTACAAAGTCACTAGGAGGAGGAACGAGATCCGCAGGTACGTACGCACCGCTTCGCTGAAGCAACTGAAATAACGTTACGTTACGCTACGTACTGCACACGGACCCACGGCTTACACGGCTTCTAGGAAGGGGATGATGAGCGTCGTTCGTGTGCTCTCCGTACTCCCGCGCTCTTTCTCTCTTTCTCTCTTTTTCCTGTAAAAGGGGAGGCTTTTTGTTTTCAACCCTCCACTGCTCGGGGGCTTAAGCCACTGCGAGACACGGCATGTTGTGTGTATGGGAGTTTTGTTGGGGTTTAGAAAACAGAGCGAAGCGAAAAACAAAAGAGAGGAGAGCACGTATATGTATGTATGTGTGTGTGTGTTTCGTGAACGGAATTGGGGTGCATGGGGGTTGGGTTGAAAACCACAGCAAGCGTTTGGATCACGTCATCGCTGTCTGTTGCAGTTGTGCCCGCCGGTACAGTGCGCTACAAAACAAATTACACCCGGGCCCACAAAAACAGTGTATGGCAAACAATTTAAAACATTTTAATACTTACACAAAACTGCTTCTAATTACCTTCGAAGCACAATTTTCGGAAGTATAATGCAGATGCTAACGTCGCACCACAACGTGTTGTCTACACGGCACACGCTCGGAAGGGCCTCTGCCATCGTCGTCCCGGGTCATCATTAATGAAACGCATACCTTTATTAATGTTTCCCGCCTGCGCCATGCGCACACGAACGCGAGTCCGCAAACAAAACGTCTACGGCGAAGGAAAACCCCAAAGCGGAATGTAAATATGATGTCCTTCTCCTTTTCACAGGTGTGGTGTGGTTGCGTCCGGCGTCGTCGCTGTGGCTCGCCGTTGTAAAGGAAGGTTCAAATGAGGTCAACCGAAACGACCAACTGAGGCGGCGACGGCGTCAGCGGCTGGTTCGAAAATAGAATCCAGCGGTGTCAAACCCCTTATTCATACCATATTTGGAACGTTTTTATTTGGGTAATAGGACCATCCACAAATTACGTAACGCTTTTAAGGGAAGCGAGTCGCAATATTATCTTTAATTCAGAAATTCTATGAAATCAATTCGTATGTGTTTCTGTTAAAGTTTGTTACTAGAATATCGATCAATTGTTGTTATGATGATGACAATTTTAACGTTACATAATCCATGATTGGTTCCTATTTCTCAATTTGTCACATTTCTTTCGTTTCCATCGTTATTTCTGTATAGAAAAAAAAGGTCGCCAATCGGCAGATTCTATTCTATTTCTAGGTATTATGTTTTTATTTATCTTTTTTTTCATAAATTTTTGTTGCATTTTTTGTTTTTACTCAGAAAGTGTGGATGATGCACTAAAAAGGTCGAGAGATTATCTGTTTTTTTTTTTTGTCCACAACTAGTGCAAGAGGAGAAGCCACTGTGTGTAACACCATTTCACCTTCTTCTTCTTTGTACGACCGTTGTACGCAAGAGTTTGTGAAACGAGGACAATTTTCCTACTTATTTCCCTCAAACTATCGCTCTTTCACATTACACGTGTCGGAGGCGGTGGTTTTATCAGCACTTTCTTCCTCTCTTTTTGTATTGAGATCCAGCTGGCAGCAAGAAAACTCTCCTCGAGTGCGCACCACCCGCAACGGGGTGGTGATGAGTAGGGGATGGGAGATTTAGATCACACAACATAAATAATTTAACCTAAAACTGTTATACGATTATCATTGCGAACATACACACGCACCACACTTGAATGCTGTTTTGCTATTGCTTTACTTTTCTCCCCTCCCTTTAAACGGATGTTGTGACTGCCGTAGCCAAAGGTGTGTTACATTTGCTTCTTCACAATAAAACACACATGCCAATGTATATTTTTCAGCAGAATATCCTATTGCTCTGGCGAAGGATTGACTAAGGAACAAACTCCTCATGACGATGATCTACATACCCTATGGGGTACACATCAATCAACGTAATTCGACTAAAACAAATGGTCTAAACATTCGAGCCAATTAGTAAACGTAGGTTTCACTCCTTTTCTTAGTATGGAAGGATAATTTCACTTTATATTAATTCAGAGTATGAGTCCGATAATTGTAATTACAAATGGGGGAGGAGATTACAACAATATTTGTTATCCATACGATGGGTGTGTGTTGTTCACATTTTGTGGCGCTTATGACAAATGTTTACAAAAATGAAAGTTGCTTACATTGCTAATATATATTCGCTGCGCACGTTCTGTTGCTTGTTCACTGTCTCCTAGCTTCGAGACACTTTGTTAATGGGGGAGGTTCACTAAATACAGACTCATTGCCTAAACGGTTTTGTCGAGACATGTGGGGCGAAGAAGAATAGATACTGGTGTTTGTTGTAGAGCATGCCGGCCAGGCTGTTTCCGTTCATTTTTGAACGCTTTGCTTTACAAACAATCTCTAAAGATCTGCTGGTTTAGCGCTTCGTTTGCAGCTAAAATTGTCACTTTTAAAATTCTTGATCTCCTTTCGAAACTGAATCATCGCATAGTTTGGCTTCTACTACTATCCTTCGCGTATCCCTTTTTAGTACGCTATTTAAAACATACAACCAAAGATCCACGTATATATCTAGAATAGGGTGGTGCTACTGTGGGGTAGGCTCTCATTTGTGTGTGGCCTTTGTGATAACCCTTGTCAAACCATATACACAACAGTTCCATTAGTTTGGCTTAAATGCTAATTGAAGTTATTTCTCTTTAGTTCATCATCATTGGCCTTTTCTTGTCTTCCACACACACACACACACATATGAGCCTGTGCCTGGCAAACAGTTTTAAGGGAGAACTTTGAACCGCCAAGCGCCCAACCGCCGGTCGCCGGTCCGATTCCGCCTTAATACCGACCACGACCACCAACCGGCGACCGTGAACGGAAACGTCCGCCACCGCCACCACCGCCACCGCCGCCACTGCTACGACCACCGCCATAACCGCCACCGCCTCCGAAGCTACCGCCACTGCTGCCGTAGCCACCGTCGCGGCCCCCATCCCTACTGTACCCGCTCGAGCGTCCACCACCGCCGCCACTGCTACCGTACCCGCCGTCAAACCGGCCAGAGCTACGGCTCCCGCCACGGAAGCTGCTACCGCCGCCGCCACTGCTGCCGCTCCGGTAGCTCGAGCCGCCTCCGTCCCGGAAGCCACCGCGCGACCCATTCCGGAAGCTACTGCCACCGCCACTGCCACCGATACTGCCACCACCGCTGCCCCCGTTGCGGCCCGGCGGCCCGCGGAAGCCACGCGATGCGCCGCGCGGGTTGCGCCGGCCCTTCGAGATTTCGACGCGCAGCTTCGAGCCGAGTATGTCCTGGCCGTTCAGATTATCGCAGGCCGTTTCCGCCTCCTCCTTGTTTTCGAACTCAATGAACGCGAAACCTGGTGGATTGAAAGCTACCCAGACAGAGTTCAATTTACCGTACTTGGTGAATTCGCCCTCAAGATCCTCCTTCTTCACTTTATCGGTCAGGTTGCCGACGTAGACGCGCGTGCCCTTCGAATCGCCCATCGTTATTTGCCCTTGCTGTTTTTACGGGGAAGAGGGTTGCTCGCCTTCCACTGTCCGCTGCTGCTAGTGCTCGCGTGTGTGCGGGGGTTCGTCGCTGAACGCTGTTTAAATCAAATCAAACAGTGTGTGGATTTGTTTGGTTTGGTTTGTTAGATAGTTCCCTATGCTTCGCCCAAAATTTCGCTTTCTCTCTGCCACAGTATTTCCCACACCTCGCAAAACAGAGACACACAGACAGTACGTATCGTCTACTAGGTGTAGAGGATAACAGCTTTGTAAGTCGCTAGTAAGGTTTGCTTACACGCTACAGGATCGCAGACGATGGCTCTGGAAGATGCGTTGACGAGGACGACGAGGACGACGACGGCGACTGTGAGGAGTGTTCCGTATCGCACGCTCTCTTATCTGTCTCTCTCTCTATCTCTCTCTTTGTCGACGATGCAACTGTTGCTGTTGTTCGAAGAAGCTGTCGCAGAAGATAGCGCCGTTAACTACTTGCTCTAGAGCGCTAGCTCTCTCTCTCTCTCTTCCTTTCTTCCTTCGAAGAACGTCGTAGCGCACACGCGCACAGGGAGGGCACAGAGGGACAGGTTGAGGTCACACTGCCAACTGCGCGTCGATGCAAATGCACAGCGCCCTGCACTTTGCGTGTGGTAGGAAGTAGTAGTAGTAGCGCAGTAGTAGTTCGTCGACGTGTTTGACTGTGAAATTGATCAGAATAGTGGTTCGTAGCGAAATAGATTACTTGTAAGACAATGGCTAAGGTAGTAGTGGTAGAGATGATGAGATTTTTGTTTGTTTGTTTGGTTTTAGATTTGATTGTTGGTTGGGTATATTGGGCAGGGTAGCTTGTAGTGTTCAATTTTCTAGGTTTAAAAGCAATGTCAATACGTGTGATAAAAGACGAGCAGGTTGCGGATTTCGACATCAATTCGTATCACGCCAATTCTGAACGGCAACGGTAATGTTTACAAATCAGTTGAGATAAACGAGGAATCAAGAGTAATGTAGGGAAGTTACAAATGTATTGCAAATTATGAAGGGAGCGTTACGAATAAGCTAGGCACTGAGTACATTCCAATTTGACGCTATCTATAACTCTTATCAAATCTCTTCTCATACAGATAATAGGTCCTATTATCAAGCATGCAGCACACAGAGTTACCATAAACCATACGATCTTACGGCTTTTTTTAATGACCTGGTGCATTCTTTTTTAATGACACTTTTTGCAAAATTTAATGGAAAACATATCGACACAGATAAACGATAAATAAAAACTACTCAAAAAAAATTGGAATTTTACTTCTAACGCAAATCTTACAAATGGAATCTTTCTGTCTATTAACATGCGAACGGCAACACGTCTTCTCAATAGATTGAAACGATGTGCTTTACAAGGATAGATAACAAATAATGATACATGATGATAAGCTTTTCCGTGTTTAAGGAGAGGAACGCAAACACTATCTAGAGGACGTAGAACGTAGAAATTAGAGAAGATGGAAGTTTCGTGATGAGTTTCATTGTGCAAGCGCTGTAGTATAATTTGCGTAGATAAACCAATACGTCGAACGAAAACTGAAGATTATGCGGTGGTAGAAGAGAAAGAGAGAGAGATTGAGAGAGAGAGTCGGATAGAGCGCGCTTGTAGGCGTTAATGTAGGTGCGCAGTACTCCTGTTGTTGTAGCATCTTCTCCACGGGAGGTCTTTTTTATCGTTACAGAAAGCAAGCAGCCGATCACGCGGATATAAAAACGGTTGTTGGTTGGGCGAGAGCAATGCAACTGTGTGCTGGTTGAGACCATAAATGAAGAATTATGCGCGAGCGCGGTATGTGTACACGGTTCCAGGAGCGAGATAGGCACAACAGCAGGAACATCTGCGCCAACCAGAAGGCCAGTTTGGTCAAGCTTTTGTCGGAATCTGTTTTTCTGAAGATAGTTTTCACCGCATCATCAGAAGGATAATGCAATGGTGTAAGAGCATGGCGCGCAATATTTGAAGATTGTTTGCTTGAAATTTTCGTCCAGAACTTAACTGCAACAAACTGAACTGGATGTTTCGAATTCTCGGTACTCGGCGCAGTGATGGATGAATATGAGCAGTGGGCAGTTGTTTTTTTGCGTTTGGTTGCATCGTCGTTTTGTGTTTGTGTGTGAGTGAGTGTTTGTTGACTTGCATTCTACGAGGAAGATAGGAGGAACGCGGTTCTAATTGTGCACAAGCGGCTTGCTCGTTCTCCAACACCATGCATTGTTGTTGAGTTTGCGGGTCAGAGGATTGGAACGTTGTATTTTATATGTCGTCGTTCTGGCGGGGCCTCACGTCATCCTTATCGAACGTCGGGGGGGGGGGGGGGTTCGTCGTTTGCGGGTCACGGGTAAATTAAACGGAAAACAAAACTATACTCGATGCATAAACGGTAACGAAACGGAACGAACGAAAATTAGATGCGATGTAGAAGAGACGGTCACACACACACGCGCACGACGGTGGGATGGTAGGATCTCTTGACGAATGTGCTCTGGAGGGAGATGTGGCGGAAGCGAAGGAAAGCTACCAAAAAATCGTAGTGTAGTAGTATAACAAGTAAGTCCAGGGGTCGGCACAACTGCCCACAACAGTGGTAGTAATAGTAGTAGCAGCGGGAACAATTACGCATTTTAATCTCTTCGCTTACAGCTAAGGGAAGTGTCTTTGCAGTGCCCATTTAGCAGGAGAAAGGAAGCATTGAAGAGAAGCGGTATAGCAACACTCGGTAGGTATAGCCCCGTAAAAAACGATAAAACGATAGGACAGCAGGCAAGCAGGCGGTGGTTTTGTTCTTTTTTTCTTTCTGGCTATTCACTTTAAGTTTATCACGTGTCTACCACGCACGCAGTCAAGGCATGCTCTTTCGTGGATATCGTTCTAGTGGTTTGAAGAATTTTCCAATCAGTTTAAGGATGCTGCATATTCCAGAGAAGATTTTCCCGAATGGTTTCGTAGCTTGCTGCTTTCCAACGGGAGTCAAATGCTTGAAGTAGTGTCAGTAAAGGTAGTGCGCTGTAAACGAACAGTGTTCAATCATCTGCGTCGAAACTGCGCCAAAGTAACACATATTAGACAGGGCAGGGAGACGTACACGTTCGAAAATAGATCTCTTGCTCTGGTCATCAGAGCGCGCAGCCCGAGACCTGGTTGGAACGCTTCTGGTGGCAGATGCCAACTATTAAACAACCCTCCAAATGTTGTGCACAGGAAGGAAACCGGTCGGACAGACCAGCTTACCACACGCAATTGGTATAGCGAATAGACGAACCAAAAAGGAACGAAAGGAAATTAAATGCAATGAGCAAAACCAAACAAAAAAGGGAAAAGACTGAATATTATTTCACTCATCGCACGAACTTCCTCATCACGAGCTGTGTTCGAATGGTTAGGGCCGAGGTGGGTAGGTAGGAGGTCGTTCGTGATAGTGGTGTGGCGTGCGGCGCTTGCGCACAAATCTCACACAGATTTTCGCCGCAAATGCGCTTCAAAAACGCATTAGAAGCAAAGGGGGTAAAAAATAGATTGAATAGACCCAATGGGTGGGGGGGTATCAGGCCTAAGCCCTCGCGGGAGGCGTTATGAAAAATTGCATGTGTGACCCGGGGGCGAGCGAACACACATACACACCACGAAAGACCGTTATTTTAAGAACAAACCCGGTAGAGTGATTTAACATGCTAAGTCACTTGAACTCAGCAGCTGCGACCGGATGATACAAAAATCTAACCAAAAATATTCCATATTTCAAGAATTGTCATTTGAAAAGATTTTTTCCTTCGTCCTTGGGCAGCGCTTTCGGGGTATTATCGAATCAATATCTTTCTCCCCAAAAATTCAATATCGTTACAGCAAGCACGCGCGGTGGATGTGAGTAAGGGAGGGCGAGGTGGTGATTGCCAATCGGGACACGAAGGAGAGGTAGGTTGCATTTGGCCTGTTCGTTCGTCTTTTCTCCTGTCGTTAGAGCGCTTTTAATCGAGGAACGGACGGGAACGGACAAAATCATACAGAGGATAGTAGTTTTCTGGTGTTCGGGTGTTTTTTTTTTTGCTGGGCGTTTCGAACGAAGAGAAAAACTAGATTTTGCGTTTTGTGGTGGTGGAAATGGTTACCGTCGTCGTAGGTTGGGCGATTATCGTCGACGAGCGGGCGGGCGCACGGGGCACGGCTTAATGGCGCGCGTAGAAGGGTGGATGTGTGTAGGTGGAGCGCAGCGGAGCAATACGTTCGATGTCGTCGGAAGCGGCCGAAGAAAAAACGGAGTTTGGGCGGCAGGTGCGATGAGTTCCGGACAGTTCCGGACAAAACAGTTTGTTCTATTGTTCGTTCAATAACCCCCTGTGCTGTGCGGGTGGGTTGGGTTATTTTTCCTTTTCGTGCTAACCGATGTGTGGTGAAAAATCGATAATGCGCACCAGCACCACAAAGTGTGTGAAAAAAAAGATGGCGATGCTTTGCTTTGGGCTACCCGGGAGTGTTCACTTTTCTCTGCTTCAATTTTTAGCACACTGAGCAGGGTCGGTGTGAGCTGCGGTAGAGCACGAACTGGCTTTAAAACGTTTCGAGGCGGATTTTGAGAGTATTCACTGCTTTTACTCGATGGTAGATGGTTTTCAATGCACTTTTTCACTTGAAACGTACGGAGCACTTCTGAACGTCGACCGAACGCTTGCCCTCTTGTTTGGCAAGTGAGAAGGAAAGTCTACACTGTCAAGGGCGTCGCTTCAAAAAGCAACTCTACACAGCGACGGAGCTGTTTAATCTGCTGAAGTGCACGCTACACGCTGCATTTTGCGGAGCGTATCAAAACTGAGCAACATTTGTTGAGCATCGGTTGCAAATATTTACAGGCGGTCCTAGAGATACACGTTAAATGGGGACCGAAAACGGCCGCAAAATACCGCGTATCTCGAATTTCCACGTAAGTCGAATCTCGTGATTTTTTGTCACAATATCACTAATTTTTGTGCAATTTTACTAGTAGGAACTAGGGAACTAGGGAATAATTTAACATTTGATAAGATTCTGACTAAATATAAGGCCGCAAATACGTGTCCGCGGGCTCGTTCAAACGCGTATAACAGTTCCGCAGAAATATCCAGCAAGAGCATATCTGCATTTCCGAGGTTCGAATGACGTTTCATTTATATGGCAGGATTGTTATACGCGTTTCCGCGGGCGCTAATAGTTTTAAATCGTTACAAATGGTTGTTAACAATCGATCACAAGGGAATTTATTTAGCATTTTACAATTGATGAGTCAAATTAGTACAATTTGCTCAAAGAACTGTAAAATTAAAAAAAACCGCTTATCTCCGAATCCGCGTATAAGAGTTACCGTGTATCTCGGAGACCGTCTGTATATTGCTGCCCTTTTCTTACAATGTGTTTCTCGAGAAGCTTCATCTAATCATGACCTATAACTTGCCGGGCAAAAATCTATATGAATGGTCGTGTGGTCAGATACGTGGGAATCACCACCAACGACCATTACTCAAATCTCACTTACTTCAATGCTGGTAGATTACATTGGAGTTTAGTATTTAAACAATCGTATCGCCGTTCTTGTTCTAGCAATGCATAACTTCAATGCGAAACCATACAACAGTATAGAGGAAATGAGAAAGCTCTCCTCCAAGCGAGGAAGCTCCACTGGTTGGGTATCCCACAAACAGATGGCGGCACCAGCTTTTTGCAATTTTTAGAATGCATGAGTCGTTTGCCGTCTGCTAAACGAAGTCTTTCTATATTACGTTTAGGTTGAGAGCTTGAGTCGTTTAGAACCCGTTTAATGGTCGTTTAGTGAATTTGTGGTGCTTGGGAACACCATCGAATATTATTCAAATCTCACTTGCTTCTTTACAAATAGTTCACAGTGGAGTTTAGTATTCAAACAATCGTTTCGCCGTTCTAGATCTAGCGATGCATAACTTCAATAAAGAACCATATAACAGTACAGAGGGAAGGATAAAGCTCTCAAAGCGAGGAAAGCGCTTCACTGGTTGGGTATCATCAACAGATGGAACCACCGGCTTTTTTTTGTGCTATTTTTAGAATCAGGCGTTCATCGTCCGCTAAACGAGGTATTTTTATATTCCGTTTAGGTAGAGAGCTTCAGTCGTTTAGAATCCCGTTTAGTGGTCGTTTAGTGGATTTGTGGCAATTGGGTTGCGATGGAGCACAGGCATGGCCCTTATGGCGAACGCCTCCAAACCATCCTGCCACCTTAATTTGGGTCTACCATACCTCCTCTGTCTTTGTGGACTGTCTAAAATGCTTTACGGGCTGGGTCGTCCGTTTTCATGCGCAAAAAATGGTCAGCTCACTGGAGCCTGGCAAGCTTGATACGTTTTACGACGGTGAGGTCGCCATTCATCTCGTATAGCTCGTCATTATAGCAGCTCCTCCTTAGTATTTTCACACATACGGGGCCAAGGATCCTTCTGAGCATCTTCTTCTCAAACGAGGCTAAGAGGGTACTCTCAACTCCGTATAATTTTGACAGAAGTTCGATGGGCCTTTTGTTTAAAAGGTAAAGAAATTCGTGAAGATGAATTTAATTTGAAAACATCAACGGCATTTCATGAAGAACTGAGCTACTTTTCAAAAAAAATTGCTCACTTCTCTCAAACGCTTGAACTGTCAATTACATTTTGTGTAGAGTTGGTGCTGTCAAAAACCGCAAAAACAAAATAGCTTGCATTTTGTGTACGAAGACAGTCCGGAACTAATTAGAATCAATTTAAGGGGGAATTGCTAACGTTTCAGCTTCAAAATGTCGCTCTCGGCGAACATAAGTGTCGAGGCACCGATAGAAAATCAAATACAGGAGATAGCCTACGATGGTACAGAGATTTATCAGCTGTAAGTAGACGTGCGGCGACTAATCCACACACAACTCGCGCTCGTATTACCGTGCTTCTCATTTCCCCTCTCCCCTACGTAGCCCACCGACTCTCTCGGAACATCTGGCAAAGTGTGCCACCAAGATCGACTTCAGCAAAACCTCCAGCGATATCGATCTGCTGCAGCAATCAATCAAAAAGGAGGATGAAAAGAAGGAGGAAGAATCGAAAGACCCGAAGGAACAGTTCCAGTCGAGCCTGTGGCCCTGGGACTCGGTACGCAACAAGCTGAAGGAAGCGCTGACGGAAGTGTGCGTACTGTCGGACGTACTCAACATTGCGAAGGAAAAGCGCTACATGGTGCTGGATCCGATTCCGCAAGAACCGCCGGAAGTGAAGCAGATGGTGCTGGTGTACGCACGCAAGAAAGCGCTTGCCAGTGCGGCCAACATACTGCAAAGTGGGGTGGAGCGGCTGAAAGCGGTCCAGAGCGACCAGGGCGTCAGCCGCTCCAACTCGACCGATTTCCACATCGAGCTGCTGCGGTTGCGGCGCAACTGGAGGCTGAAGAAGGTTTCCAACACCATCATCGGAGATTTAAGCTACCGGACGGCCGGTTCGAAGTTTATGCATCCGGGCATGTTCGAGGTGACGAAGGCGGAGGACGAAGAGTCCGGTTCGCCGCCCGCTAGCCCGTCCGGCTCGGGGGCCGCCGGGACGGTCGCTTGCCCGAAGATCAACTCGGCGCTGCGCGTGAACGTGCCGACCGAGCTGCAGGGTGTGGCGTTCATCAAGGTCATCACGCAGAAGGACCAGGAAGATCTCTGCACCGCCACGGTCAACATGATGGGCTCGACGCAGCTGGTTCCGCAGGCCGGCGCCTGGCAGCAGACGCTCGAGTACGCCCAGAACGTGCTGTTCTGCAAGGAGCTGTTCAACCAGCTGGCCCGGGAAGCGGTCCAGCTGCAGGCACCGATCCCGCACGTCGTCGTGGGCAACCAGATCCGGGCGACGCTGCTCCCGGGCATCCAGCTCATCATCAGCCTGTGCCACTCGACGTCCTCCGATTCGAACAACAGCTCGGAACCGATCAAAGATCACGACCACGTGCTGGAGCACAGTTTGCATCAGCTGTTGCGCGAGTTTCACCACAAAAACACGCACCACCCGTTCCCGCACCCGGCCAGCGGGCCGCTGGGCCCGAGCAAGAAGCGTATGCTGGCCGGTCCCTCGGCGTACGATCGGCACGAGCTGCTCGAGATGACGAAATCGCAAACGCTGCTCGAGCAGATCATTGCCCAGGCGCAGCACATTTTCACGCGCCGCCGCACGCAGTACGTGCTCGATACGGTGGCGCGGGACGTGAGGGATCCGATGATCACCTCGCACTGGAACGCGATGAACAGTCCGACGATGTCGTGCGTCAAGATTAACATCACCTCGCACGGGTACGATGCGAACCTGCGCACCTCGCTCGTGATTCACGTGAAGGAGCGCTCGCTGAAGTGTATCTGTCGCGACGGGCGCATCATGCACATGTCGTACGAGCCGCAGGAGCTGCGCGATCTGATCCTCTGCCAGATTAGCCAGCACCAGATCGTGTGTTTGCAGAATCTGGCCAAATGCATGGCGTGGCAGATACTGTCCAGCAGCAGCCATCTGGGCATTGGGTCGGTGGAACCGCTCGGCAATGCGAGCTCGTGCGTGCTGGCGTCGCCGAACAGTGATCGGTTGATTGCGGTACAGGTGCGGTGCGATTCGCAGATCGATGTGAAGGTGTTTATTGCCCAGAGCCCGGCGAAGGACTTTTTCCCCGGTTCGTTGGTGCAGGGCCGCCACTGGGAGCATTTGGGTGGACATTTTAAGGAGGTGCGGTTGAGAAATGCGCAATTTTGGGGGTTTCAAAGTGTATGTTATTTAATGCATTTCTTGTTTTTTTTTTTATTAACAGGTCCGGTTTGATAAGATGGAGGGCAAGAATTTCCACAACAAAATGGAGTTCCTGATGGCAAGTCTCACCAGCCAGTCATAGAGATCCGCATCGGAAGTTGGCAACAATGGCATCATCGATCACTTCATTCATTAACTCATTCTTCCATCGCTACCGTATTCGAGCTCTACTGAACGCGTAAATTTGTCATTTCGATTCAATTTAAACATAAAAAAACAACCTAAATAATAAAAAAAACAGTAATTTAAGAACATACATTCAGAATATTGAATCAAATTGGTTTTAACTGTTAACTCAAGTTAGCAAGAGCGTCTCATATATGTATTTCTATGTATAATAATTTATTTTACAAAATATCCTTCGAATGTGTGTGTGTGTGTGCACAAACCTATCAGCCTTGAAGGTGAAATTGGAAGGGACGTCTCTCTTCCACCACAGCGCTAAGCCCCAACCCCCGCCATCTACGTACCCTCGTAGCAGTACTTCTCGTCGTACTCGAGCTCGAACAGCAGCTGCTGTATTCGTAACCGCGCCAGCAGGTTCTTCTTGTTCGGTAGCCTTCGCAGGATCGGTGCACAGGACAGCAGAAACCGTTCGTCCGGATCGGTAATGCCTAACCGTGCGTCGGACTCTTTGCTTTCCTCCTGCTGGACCGGTGGAGGCGGTGGCGGTGGCGGCGATGGTTGTTGCTGAGGTAAAGGTGGAACAGTTGCTTCCTGCTGCACCGTTACCGGGGAGGGATAGGGCGATGAAGCGATCGAAACCGATGCCGATGGAAGTGCGGTCTTCAAACGCTTGCTTGGTAGAGATTCGTTCAGCTCCGCATCGTCGTCAATTTCCCGCCCGTCGCTTTCCAGGTGCTCCGTGTGCCACTCGAGCGGATAATCGTTGTGCTGTGGCTGTTGCTCTTCGTACAGCTCTGCTTCGTCTTGCTCGGTTTCGTCGTCCGTGGTGGTCGCGAGCAGATACTCCGGGCCGGGCAGTGGACTGTACGGCAGTGGTTGCAGCTGCTGCTCCTCCTCCTCATTGCCGTCCTCGATCTCTTCTTCCGTGTCTTGCTGCATCGTTTCGTCCTCAACGGGTATTTCCTGCTTGATGGGTGCGTGCATCACTTGGAACACCTCCTTCCCGTCGTGCGTTACGTACGAGACGGCGATCGTACCATCGAACAGCTCGTCGTCACTGTCGACCTCAAGGTAATCGATTTCCTCGTCATTCTCTATACACTGGCTGCACTCGTTGCTCGCCTCAAAGTCCCTGCAAAGGTGGACAAACATGAATGTAATAGCACCGTTTCGCAAATCGCACCACCCCACTTCTACTCACTCCTTCCGCGAGGACAGGTACGGCAGCATAAACTCCAGCAGCCGGTAGTGGATCCACGCCTTCCGCTCCGTCTCGTTCTTGTTGCGCACCGTTTTGATGAATGCGTCGCGCATGCTGCGCCACCGCTTCTTGCACTCCTGCTCGGACAGGTTCATGGCCAGCGCCACCTCGATCCAGGCGTCGTTCCGCAGGCTGATGCGCCGATAGTCCTGGTGGGTGGTGTTGTACAGGATCGGGCGCTTCTTGATTTCGCTCACAAACTCCGCCACGTTCACCTTCACAAAGTGGCGTTTCGGGGCGCCCAACCCGTCCAGGCTGAAGTGCAGCTTGTTTGTGTTCGCTATCGTGCGGTACGTTTTCGCCGGCAGCTTTATGTACCGCATCTCTTCTAACATTTTTGAACAGCAACACTCTGGTGGTTGTGATCGACGACGTCGGTGTTTCCGAGGATAAACGGCATGCGCTTCCGATGGAATAAAACAAGCGAAAAACGCACAGAAAACTGGGGTGGATTTGTTGTATGTTGTGCACGCGAAAAAACGTAAACAAAGCTTTTCTATGGAAGGCGCATCGCAACCAGTGTGGCCAGATTATTTTGGCGGTTTTCGGTAGGCGCATCAAAATGTTATCGGTAGTTTTCGGTAGGTTAAAACTCGTAACTTAAAAGAAGTAAAAGCGAAGGAAATGTTAAGCGGGATGGGGGGGGGGGGGGGGGGGGGGTGCTAATGCGCAAAATGAAAGTTCCATCTCACGAGAATATGCATCCTTTATCTAGGATATGGATTAGATTTGGTTCAGCGGTTTCACGGACGTTATCGTACGTGCTGTCATTTGATTTTCGCTGGATTATTTAGATTGATTTAATTGTTTGGCTGAGTTTTGCAGTTCAATGATTAAAAAATTGAGATTTTTTCCTTCAAACCCTAGATATATGTATATACATCGGTATTTCTGGCCACACTGGTCCGCTGGTCAGGCGAGCTTTTTGGCGGTAACCGTCGCAAAACCGTCGCAAAACGTCAAAACCGACGTCGCAAGGTACTGCAAACCGACGTCGCCAGCGAGCGAAACTCGCAACGATTTCGAGGCGCTGGCGACGGTCGTTTTTGACGTTTTGCGACGGTTGTTGACCTTTCGAGCGAGCTTTTGCCTTGCATGCCAGTGTGGCCAGATTATATTGGCAGATTTCGGCAGGAGCCTGTTGATAACGCAACCATTTAAATTTAATCAATTATTTTAACGATCAATTTCTTTTTACCCTACTAGCAAAGAGAATGAAAAAGTGTGCGTCTTTTATAAATAATGTGTGTGGTTTGAAGCAAGATTGTGTGAAGCTATGAATTGATATAAAAGTGATAAAATATTTATAAACCAAGTTTGTGGTGTTAAAGTGTTTCTTTTGATTCGGGTGCACCAAGTCCGTGTAAAGGGAAGCGCACAGCGCGCTAAGAAAGAAACGAGCGGGAGGGGGTTTCAGTCCAGCGCAGCGCAACTCGCTGGAATCAAGTGGGGTACCAATCCAGCGCAGCGCAAGCCAAAAGAAATGGATGAGGAAAATACAATGAAACAGCGCGAGCGAGCGTTCTTTTCAGTGAGAGCCCATATAACCAACCCAAGTGCCACAAATCCACTAAACGACCACTAAACGGCTTCTAAACGACTCAAGTTCTCTACCTAAACGGAATATAGAAAGACTTCGTTTAGCAGACGGCAAACGACTCATGCATTCTAAAAATAGCAAAAAAGCTGGTGGCGCTCTCTGTTGGTGGGATACCCCAACCAGTTGAGCTTCATCGCTTGGAGGAGAGCTTTCTCATTTCCTCTGTACTGTTGTATGGTTTCGCATTGAAGTTATGCATCGCTAGAACTAGAACGGACTTACAATTGTTTAATTACTAAACTCCAACGGACACCACTAGTACTGAAGCAAGTGAGAATTGAGTTATGGTCGTTGGTGTTGATACCCACGTATCTGACCACACGACCATTCACATAGATTTTTGCTCAGAAAGTTATAAGGCTATATAGGTCATGATAAGATGAAACTTGTCGAAACACATTGCAAGAACAGGATAGCAATATAATGATGAGTTGTAATACGCCATCTATTGATCAAACCAATGAAGCTGTGGAGCTTTCATTTTTTTATATGGATATTCAATTTTCCAGTCGTTTAAGCTTAATCTGTGGCGCTTGGGAAGATACCGAAAACGCCACCAATTTCTTGTACTAAAAATCCAGTTCCATCAAACAAAGCTAAAAAACTATCAGTTTGGTGGGTTAAGCCACACGGCCACAGAAGCAGCCACCACTTCAATTTTGTTGAAGTCAGATTTTATGCACGGGCAATTTATTTGCTCAACATGTTTCACCTGTGTTAAAAATGTTATTTATTTGTGCAAAGGAAGCAATTAAACGTGTGTGTTTAAGTTGGTTTGTTGTAAAACATTCATGTGTAATATGTGTATATGTGTGTTTGTTTACTTGCGAATGAACTCTTCCATTTCGCTGGTCAGTGCATAGTTTATAGACTAATAATATAGCTGAAGTTGAAGTGCAGTGATGTAAGTGAATGAATTTAATCAACCGAGCCAAACCTTGACCAAACTTTTCCTCAAAGCATTTTTGGAAAAGGTGGGTTAAGGGTGGACAAGATAAATACATCGGATCGGAACTGGCAGCTCCGATTGTTCTAAAATTTGGTGGGTTAACGACTGAATCGACCACCACAAACCCACGTGGGTTTGAAGTGGTTTTACAGTGGGTTAAGGACGATTTGGTTATTTGGGAGCGCCTCGTGCATTTTAAAGGCATGCAATAGAGCGCATTCTTTCCGTGGTAGCGCTCCATCTAACATTTTTAATTTTTAGCCCAAAACAACGGACTTCGGATCCGATCTTGGGCCAAACCTCACCGTGTGTTTCTACTTACCCCTCGCCTGAAAATTTATTTCTCTTTGTCTGTCGGGTAAGCTTTAACCGCCGACAGTGAGATTAAAATTCAAATTTAAAAGATTTTCTTTGACGAGCAATTCCCGGAATCCACGCAACTGACATTTTCTGCTTATTATGAACATTAAATTTTAACGGATAAAAATAAAAAGTGCCAGGCAAACAAACGTACAAATAAACGACTGAAAAATCAAATAACTGTGATTTTTGGTAGGATAAATGGAAAATCGGTAGTTTTAGGGCGGTCATCTGTGAATCGGTAGGCATATATAAAATCGGTAGGAATACAGATAAATCGGTATTTCTGGTCACTCTGATCGCAACTGTCACTTTCGCACTATGGGAGCAAAATGGTAAATGAAATGGTTTTATTTTGTGTAAATTTAGATTCATAAAATTTGTTAAAAGTTTATTTTATAAAGCTATTGCATTGCAAATGACAGCCTATTTCATAAAAATCCAACCAAATTTTAGATTAGGTTAAAACAATGCACCGAAAATATCTTTATCTTTGTCGTTGCAGTACGAGCCCGGTGAAAAAAGTATGAGAGAGAACTATGGGCGGGGATGTTAATTTTAAATAAACCGTTATTTAATTTTTGTAGTTTCAATTCAGAATCCTAATTGGTGAAATGAATGAATTAAAAAAAACTGGATTCTAACAAACCGAAACCCTTTACAAGCCAGCATGTTCGCGTAGGACGTTAACTCAAGAAGAATAAGATGTGTATTTTATATCAGATACTTCTTGCGCTCCGTGCCGATCGTCCTGGAAGGTGTGATTTGAAGTGCGGGGCTAGACAACAACATATATAGCACTATCCTCTACCGGTCTCTCCAATTTCTTGGCTTTGCGGATGACATCGACATCATCGGCAGGACAACAACAAAGGTGTGTGAGACGTACACCGGACTCAAACGCGAAGCAGCAAGAATTGGATTGAGAATCAATGCGACGAAGACGAAGTACCTGCTTGCCAACTGGGAAGCAGTGTATTAGTTGACGGCAACGGTCGTTACTTCGGACAACGACATCAGCAGCGAAATCCGGAAACGCATTGTCCAGGGGAATCGTGCATACTATGGGCTTCACCGGCTGCTGAGATCCACAAGACTTTGAATCTGCACGGAATGTGAGATATATCGCACATTAATTCGCCCGGTGGTTCTCTGTGGACACAAGTCCTGGAGGATGCAAACGCTCTGGGCGTGCTAGAGCGACGCATCCTCCGGTCCATCTTTGGCGGTGTGTTCGAGCATGGAACGTGAAGGAGAAGGATTCACTACGAGCTTGCTGAGCTGTATGGCGAACCGAGCATCCTGAAGATCGGCCTGTTGGAGATCGGGTTTCTACATAGATGGGAGGCTGCAGCCAAGGACCGAGCATCCTCAAGAATGACTGTTGATCGAGCGACTCGTCGACGTATTCTATAAAAAGCAGACCAGATAGAGAGAGTCTTCTTGTGCTGTTTTAAGTTACTTTCTGAGAAATACCCAACACTAACAAGTTACAGTGAAGGAATCGGGCGCACAAAAACACCTGTTGAGCAAATAAATGGCTAGCGCTGCAATTTACAATTAAATCTGATTGGTCAAGCGTCAGTAACTAACTAACTATCTAACAAAGCGTTAGCCAACATTTTCCCGAAATCATTCCAACCATCGCCAACCAATTTGAGTCTACAATTATTCGCTTCACCTGCAATTGCGATAAATTTTACCTTTCAAAAATTGCTTCCGTAGAAAATTACTCAGGTCGGCAAACAGCAAAAACGCAACTAAAAATCATGCCCATTGGCGCATAACAGGCGCGTATCGTGCTGAAGCTGGCGTCGCTAACGAACGCACGCTTTCAGTGTAATTTGGTCCGATAAGATAAATCTACAGCGACGCGTTTGTCTGTGTGTCTGTGTGTTTTGCTGATGTTTTCTGTTGATGCTTAGCTTCGCTTAATGATTCATAAAACTTTCCCTTCACGCCAATATTTTCCGACGGCGGAGGGAGGACCTGTGCCGGGAAATTAAAAACAAATCAATACGGCGCTGCCGTCACGTTTTGCTTTTCTTTTGCGTACCGAAACGCACCGAGAACGATTTGTGCGGGAACGAGAATGAGGAAGCAAGTGGAAAGAGCAAGAAAGAAATCATTCAAAAAGGCAAAAAAAAAAAACAACGCAATCCGGAAGCTACAAATTAAATAAACAAATCATAAATAAAAAAGCGCGTCGCCACTAAAATATTCCAATTGATTTGCTGCCAGCTTTGGTCGCCTTCTGTGTGTGTCTTCCGAATTGTGAGTTTTTGCCTTATGGGAACGGGCGAGGGGTGTGTGGTGGGAAAGAAAACGGTCTTTTGCCTTTAGTGCCGTGCAGCCGTACAAATGCCGGCAGTGAAAAGTTTGTCGTTCCCATTTTCCGAATGACGAGTGTGAGGACCAGTGTGCGTCTGTTTGGCCACAGACTTTGCTTTTCTCTCCGAAGGACGGTAGGGACGCACGGTAGGGTGCACCGAAATGAAAATTGGTTCTTCTGCCTCACCGGGGTTGGGGGTCTAACTTTCCTTTTTTGTGTGTGTGTTTTTTTTTGTATTGCTTTCTTCTATCGATAGAACCTTTGATTAGCACAGATAGCTTTTCCATCCAGTTGTGCCGAGGGAACGCGCAAACAGGAAACAGTCCCGGGTCGAGCGGGAAGAGGAGGAGGAGCAGGAGGAGATGTTATAAAAATATCATAAAAATCAACAATCGACACATTGGAAGCGGCCCGGAGAGTTTGCTTCCGGGGCAGGGGCTTCTGCTATTGTTCCGGCTCGTTTTCCACCGCTTTTCCAGCAGTAGGAGATGCAGCAGCAGCAGCAGCATCAGTATCAGACAGAGCTTCGTTCCGTTTTCCGGACGACGCTCTTTTGTCGTCCTCGATGTGCGATTGTTCGGCTTGATAGTGCCTTGGTATGGGTGGGGAGGGGGTGTTGGCCTCCAAGCCTCTGGTATACACACACACACCATTCCCTTGTTCTTTTTTCTTTTCCTTTGAAAGGACATTTATTTTACGCCACGGATGTTTTATGGCCTCGAATGAAAACACACCGACCGAGCTTTCCGAAGGGGCTGACAATCCGGAAGGTGAGAAGGGGCGTCCCCTCTTCCTGCTCTTCATTGATGTTTTTGTTGTTGTTGTTGTTGTTTTTTGGGAGCATTTTCTTTTCCCGATTTGTCCTCTCTCCCACGGTTTGCCGTCGACACTATCCAGAGCGCAATCGAATTGCAGCAATTATCGGAAAACGTGCCTTTTGTGTTTGTGTGTCACTGCAGACGATGGTCGACAACGACGATCACATCAGCTCATCATCATCATCATCATCATTGGCAGGTTGGGCGTGCTTGGGAGGGGATATAAAAAAAAGACCAGAAAACGAACATAAATTTTGTGTTCCCCGCTCAAGTGCAGCACCATCAAGCGGGCAGGAAAAATCGAACGAAAGTGCAGTAAAATAATCGTGTTCGCTCATTTGCTGTGTGTCCAGTCGGGATTTATTGGTGGTGGAAAGCGAGGTAGGGGGTTTGGCGGAAAGGTAATTGCACCAATCGGGGCGCCTCTAGGCCTCTAGAGGGTTGGGGGACATTTTTATGAGCCTACCTTAAGCGATTGCTTTTATGAGAAAAGGCCTTTAATGTTTCGGATTTACTTTTACTTAATCGGGAAAAGGTTCTCATTTACACCAAAACAACACTTTCTCGATGTCTGCGAGAAGTAAAATTGGTAGTAGAATTTGATCGTTCAACAGTTTTATAGATAAATGATTTGTCGGATTGTTATGAAGTTTGTCGATTTGTAGCAAAGGAGCCGATGAAACAGCCTGAAAATAGGCAATCGTGATGTAACTACGCCTGATGGTATGCAACTTTCGTTGCAGCTGAGCATCCAAAAATTTGGCTCATTCATTTTTGGTCAGTAAAAACTGTTGCAAGTTGATGAATCATTTCAAAATGTTTTTAAAAATATAGGGATAGAACAAAACTTTTATAAAAATGCTACGTGCATTAAAGCTTAGGCTCATTTTTGCCAGTAGCTTGACGGAAAGCAATTATTACGGTGTGCTTCACGTAAAGTACACGGTATAGAACGCCTAAATGTATGCAATTTTGCATACATTGTATTTGTATACACTAAGCCAAAGTTTATGGTACAAAAATCTCTCTCAAAAAACATTTATAAACACTTACCGTTTCACGCGAAAACAAAAACGACCATTTCTGATGAAAATTTATTACATTGCATACATTCTGGCGTAACGGAAAAAACCACCGTTTGCATGCGCACAGAGCCAACGTTAAAGTAAACAGCGCTGCAACCAGCAAAATATCCCTCCGGTTGAATGCAAAAACTTTCCCAAAAATCCCCATGATCTTTCGGCTTTAAAACATGCACTGACACAAACAACGACGGCTCGCTCCACGCTCGCTAGCACGCCCCACAAATTGTGCAACTTTATTTGCCATTTTATCACCAGCCCCGTGGTGTAGCAGGTTCGCCGGATTTTTGGGGGTTTGAGCAGTTGTTTTCTACCGTGTGCTTTTTAATTTACGTTTTATTTCACGCCCTTCTAGCTTCGCGCCAGCCCGCGAATCATTCGCGCCACTCACGAACCATTACTTTGTGCAGCTTCATGCCGCCTTTGCCAACGCAAACGTCCCATTACGCTCCGGTGGCTTGCACTGCACCTATAGCACTTGACGTTGCGCAGGTTGCGAACTGTCGGTCCCTTAATTAAGTAACAAACTAATTGGGCTAATTAGTAAGCACTAGCCGGAGGGTGATCGTTCTCCCACTCCAATCCCACAGGATTTCCCTCGTGCCACTGCCCCTTCACTGCATAGCGCTGTTGCAGGAGCAACACATTTTGGCATTTTAATTTTTTATTTGGATGTGGTTTTGTGTTTTTTGTTGCAGCTTGAATATTGCGCTATTGAAAACCGACGCAATCGTTTCGTGAAATGCACCACCAAAATGAAACCGCGATCGTAAAGTGTATTTTTTATATTGTCCTACCGTGGTGCAGGAGTGAAAAAGAGAGCGAAACAAAACAAAGTATCAAGCAGAGGCAGATTGAACATAAAGTAGCATTCATCATTGGTTGTATGAATGAGAGTGATATTTTGCAATCAAGTTTAATTTAAAAAAAAAAAAACGTTTTAAAATATATAAACTAATTCCCATGAAAAAATTAGATAGAATAACCATTGAATAATGCTCCAGACGGTAAAGAGAACTAAATCAATCACCTTTAATCTATCGATTACAAAATAGCTGCTGAGCTTTAACTGGCTGCTGAGTTGGTGATCGGTTTAACAGAAAATTAACAAAGAAAATCACAATCTACAAGCAATTAAACACGTCAATTTCTATGTAGAAGTTGAACACGTAAGATCATTTTGCATAGCTGATTGTATACTTTAGGGCAAATACATGTATTCTGGTAGCAAAGCAAGTCCTCCGTGTAGCAAACGCAATATCATACCTTTATATATATATGAAATTTAACAAATATGCTTGGAATATACAATTTTGATTAGATCATGACTGACTATCTTGTTATGAGTCACTCAATAATAAATACATCAACAACAAGAGCTCATCAACCATAATTACATTAATGTGAAAGGTAATGTAGAACATCAGATTGCTTACATTTAGGCGAAATTGAAAATTGGGTTTCTTTTTCATACTTTTTCAATAAATAAATAATTAACGATGGGCAGTCCCATAGAGTATATAGACCAGATGGTCTCGCAGACTGTTTTATATAGCAGAATTTGAACGTCACTTTTTGATAGAACGGGTGGAAGCTTTTCGTATGACCGCGAACGCCAAATGGTAGAATATGTTTTTACTAATGGGGCCCTTCCGTTTGAAGTTTGTAGGTTGAAATTTTAGCCTGTCAGCTGTTTGCATTGTATAGCAGTTTTCGAGCAGCTATCTATGTAAGTATAATATACAGGTGGGCTTATCCCAAGGTGTATGAATTTAGAAGGCTGATTTTTGTCGCTTCTGCTTCTGAATGAAGATTTTAATAGTGTTTTGTGTATTCGTCAAGCCTCCAGAAAGCTCGTTGGAGAAAAAAATTTCACTCGTTCTGTCAAAAAGTGATGCTCAAAATTGTGTTATAAAAAATTGCTATGAGACCTACATACACTTTGATTGCAGATTCCACCAACTAATTTCTTTAATGCACCTTGGGATAAATGTAAACAACACCGTGTTTTCGAGCAGGTACTCGAATCTAATTCTAGCTTTGTGGCTAGAATAATCTAGACTGAAAATTGCAGGCTAGTTTTTTGTGTTGTTTTGTATGGAGTGTTTACATGATTTCAGCCTCCAACTGTCAAACTCCATACAAAAAACTAACTAGAATCGTGAAAGCCCCCAATGTTAGAAAAAAGCTCTCGAATTTGCATACATTTAGGGGTAATTTATGGTTCGAATTTTTCCTATGAATAAAAAGCTAATAACTACCTCAAATATGTTCACGTTTCACGCATGACCTACAAAACATTAAATTTAAAGAGTCATTTGAGTAGTGGATGATTTTTGATATTTGTTTGCACCATCGTTCTTTTGTTGTTATCAAAATAACAAAAAAATTGAATTACAAATACAAAAGACCGTTTTTATGCTACTGCTGCTGCTCATGATTAGATGAGCTTTTGCAAATTGAAACCATTATTTTAGGGTTGTCTAACCTGAAATGCAATAAACGTTTCAGCTACGCATTCATTCCACATGGTCACAAAAACTAAAACAAATGTAATAAATATGCAATAAAAGCCAAACTCATTCCGCCCATCAGACCATCAATTTCAATTTTGTGCTTTAGAATTTTTGCAAAAAAGAAACAAACACAAAAAAATCAAACCAGTTTCAGTTGATGTGAAAACAAAGCATTCCCCAGCACAGACTTCGGTGCTGCAAGGTAAAAACGTGTAAAGAAAGGGGTAAAAACAAGCGAAAAAACTTTCATTCCAACACGCGCGAACAATGAAACAGGCACGCGAAGCGGAAGCGAAACAGAGGACCAAAGTATGAAATTAAGTAAATTGAAATGCATAAAATAGTAATTGAATCGAATGTGTGGACGCGTGTTTGGTGGGGGTGAAATGTACCACTCGCTCTACCTACTGTGCTGTTCCTATTGCTTTCCCGCTTCCTGGAAGCTCTTCCCGCGGCTGTGTGTTTCAATTTTTCAACCCTAGAAATGGTATGGAATGGTGGTAAAAAGAAAAAAAAAAACATCGGGCGGCGGCGGTGGCGCATGTGGGGTCGCTTGGTGTGAAGTGCAAAAGTTTTCAAACCGAGACCCATACCTAGCGCAGCATGTCCACACGCTGGCTGAAGCGTTGAAGAGCTCGCGGAAATAAAGCGAGGAAGGTTGTGAAAAAAAAGCAATAATGCAACCAGCCTGCGGCGCATCTGCAGTGTCGGGTGTCGGCTCGGGAGGGGGGTGCCGAGCAAACTGAAAACAATGATAATAGTAATGATAATAAAAATAAAAATAGTAATGACACTAATACTGCATGGTGGCCCCTGTCTTTCTGTTAACTAGGAAAAAAGCGCGAACCGTTGCTAAAAGCGAAACCACACCACACGTGCCAAGGTGTGGAGGGTACGGCTGTGCGGAGGCTGTAATGAAATGATCAGCATCAGATTGGCAAATGCTGACGGGGCGGTGCAAAAGACAGCAGCGCATCAACATCCAGCAGGAAGTGAGCGCGCGAGAGAGAGAGAACAGGGCGTTCCAGTGGGGAAGTTTTAGAACCTGTTGGGAAGCGAAACAAAAGTTACTGCAAAATAAATGGCGGATGTGCAGCGGGCGCATAACATAAGCGCAACGCAGCGCAAACAAGCAGCAATGCAAGCGATGCTCTTACCAGAGGCATCTGTTTCTAGTTTTCCTCACAATTGCTAGGTGAGTTGGGGGAAGCACACCTTAAGTCAGCACCAATGTGTATGTGTGGTTGTGGCAATGCGGAATAAAAATTGTTATATTATTAAATGGGAAAGTTTAATTTGAACTACCACATCCCGGTGGTGCGCTCTGCGCTCGCATCCACGCAACACAGGGAAGGAGTTGCTCCTGTTGCCTTCATGGACTGGGGACTGGGCGTTTGTGTTTTGTGTGCTGTTTCTTCTGCCTTTTCTTTGCCTGCACATCACGGCGTATAAGATGCTGTTTTGCTGCAGTTTTATTTTCACTCCTCATGCGCTTCAAGAGAAAGTTCCGGTACGATACCGGTTGGGTGCTCTTTTATCTTTCCCACGCTTCCGGGCTAAAACTTTCCAACTGCAGATTTTTGCACCGCAACCATCCAGTGCAGATGGTTGAGTTGGTTAAAAAAAAAAGTAGGGATAAAAAAATAACTGATTTCAAAAGGAATGATAGCAAAAAGCGCTAGAACCATATGGTGGTGGTGGTGAGAAAAGCGAGAAAAAAGAAGCTGTTTAGTTGTGCCTGTTAACGGCTGTAAGGCGTCTAGATTCGCTCCGGTTCGCCAGCGAGCTCGTTGCAATTAGTGCAGCTGTATTTCGATTTAGCTTTCATTACGAAGGTAAATTTGCATTTATGGTTTAAGATTGGAACGCTTCCCTTTACATCCATCCCATCGAGAAGGGAACGCGCCCGCGTGGGGTGGTTAAAAATGCTTTAATCGTGCCCATAATCAGGGTGATCATACTTTGCGTGTTGTCTCTTGGTAGAATTAAAATATTATGGTCGATGGCTGCAGTGAATCGTCAAGCGAAGCTATTACGCTGTTAACAACATCTTGTAAAGACGATGTGCTCACTAAGAGAGTAAGAATTAGTGCAACTGCCAGCTTCGAGTGTGATTGTAAGCAGTTACTTGTAGTTTCGTGGATTCAACGTTAAATGTATTGTATTTTGAAAGCAAATATTATTCTGCCTGTCACGCAATGTTTCAAGATTTTTGGAAAACTAATCGTCTTTTAAATGATTTTTGGTCAAATAAAATAAACCGAGCATGCTTTCTTTAATTAAAGTCATTAACAACGCCTTAAGGTATGCAATAAGCATTACAAAATGTGGTATGAGAGATGAATTTAGAGAATATGTTGCAAAAATATAATGTTATGTAATAGAATAGATTGTTTTGTCTGTAACAAAAAAAAAATAAAAAAATAAGAAATGTGAAAACATATCAATTTAGATAAATATTATTAATGACGCTGCAAACGAAAATTAATATTTTTATTTTTTTATTTTTCGTCAAGAATCAATTTAATTTTTAAATTTATAATAAGTGAATTACATGAGACCTGATCTAAATTGAACGGTAAGGGAAAGAAATGCGCTTTAATTTTTTTTTCCAGAGTATGGAATACGTGTTCATATTGCCCAAAATAATTAAACAATTTTTTTGCATGCTTTTAGGCGCTCTCTTGTTTTATTTGTCAATTAATGCTCCTTGTTCCGCTAAAATATTACTTTGTATTCCTCAAATCCCAAACATTAACACACTAGAATACTCTTTGCCTTGTTCTTATTATTCTTCATTAAAAAATAACACACTTATTCCAAAATAGCCTTGCATGCATCCTCTGTAAATGTAAAATACATCAATTTTCTTCAAAAAACACACCACGCTCAAGAGATTACAAATTATTAACTATGTCTCTCTTTGCTCTTTCTCTCTCCTCAAACCACTCCCCTTTACCCTTATTTGTGCATCTACAAGTGTTTTTTCGCTTATTAAAATCATAACACTCTGCGCTGGTAGCACATTGCCATGCACAAACAACCCATTAAACCCGGTTTGATTGGAAGACATTTCCTGCTCCACCTCGTTTATTACAACCGGTCCCGCAGCGTCCCGTAGAACCAGCGGCCCGTAGAAAATTGAATAATAAATGTTGCAAAGCAGAACACCGAAGATAAGAACACGTCGATGGGTTTGTTTGTTTGCACCACAGTTAGTACCCAGCCAATGGTAAGAATGGCTTAAACAGAAGAGGAGAAAAAAAACATTCCCCTTTAACAATGTTACATAGTTGCGGCTCCCGCCACCCTTTATCGATCCCGGCTCCCGGTGTTTAATTGCATTTTGTTTCAAACCAAACTTCAGGGTTTGCTTGTTCGATTTCTTAGAATGTTGCACACAACCCAGTTCCAGTGCGGAAGACGGTCGTCCGGTCGTCTGCTGCTTCGACAAGAGCCGATTAAGATTGCTTGTTAGCACAGACACACTACCTGCTTGTGCATCTCGTGCACGTACAACCGCTTGAGCAAGGTGAACCTGCCGGGACCCGGGTTTGTTCTTGTGTGTATGTTTGTGTGCGTTTGCGAGCTGGGATGCAATCAAATAATTGAAGGAGACATTTTAATTAACATGTGCTGATTTTGTAAGCGCAAATGCAATTTTAATTACTGACTCGCTGTTCTTGCTCCATTCCCACTTTCATTCCTTTTGCTGCTGCTGATGTTGAACGAAAAAAGGGAATCAAGAAGAACAGCACAGCGCTGGTGAGAGGTTGGTAGACTGTACACACCAGTTGTACCTGAGGGCGTAGTAATGAAATCACATCACATTTCGTGTAATTTTCAAGGGTTGCTCCATATGTGAAGTAGAACCGCACACCATAATGATGCCGGTTTAGACATAAAGGACTCGGGCCCTTTGCAGAGCAAAAGGTGTTGCTTACTCGTGCTTAACTTATAGGCGGGACAAAGAGAGAAGAATTTAAAAAAAAAACTGCGTGAATTGTGTATGGCAGATACTCTCTGGTCGTAGTTTTGAACCTTTTAATTCTTAAAAAAAGGCAAAAGCCTTTAAAATTCTTTCATCAACCGTGCCCATGAGCTTGATTGCACATCCTAATCGACCCTTTTTTTTGGTTACCAGTCGTTTGTAAGTTCAGCAAAACTGTGCCATTTTCACACCGATATGCTCACCATACCCCGACTAATCACCGTATAATGAGCATCGTAAAGCAGACTAACATGGGTCACACAACACACTATATGCAACGGTGGAGATGAGATCATGATGTTAGGTCCTACCTTTACTGAAATTTTTGTATGTGTGTGTGTGAGTGTGTAGGGGTGGTCTGGTTTTACTACCCTACCCTTTGCACATACGGAAGCCAAACGATAAATGGTGAGAGCGATTATTGTTCGCCATGGTTCGGAGGTCGCGGCGGATCAGGTGCTTCAATTGCGATCTGTTTCTTTCGCTCCAAGAGGTCAGGTCAGGAAGGAGTTCAAGACCACAAAAGGGATCCCGATGTTTTTTTGGTCGGTGCATTGTTTCGCTGCTGGACACACGTCACACGTACACCAATTCAACTTAAGTGTCCGAGATTGGAGTGTATGCGATAAGGCGGAAAAGTCACACATTCAGTTTAGGGAAATGGGGTGCGGTTTTGGGGTCGGACTCGAATACGGGGGGAAGGAAACGCACACGAAACAAAACAGCAATAGAAATAGTATTCATACGGTACCGCTTGTCAGCCAAGCGACGTGTCTTATCTTGCGCTTGTGCTTTGGTGTTTTGTTTATTCTTCTTCTGTTTCTCCTGCCTCCGGTATAACGATTCTATAACGAGGGGATGTTCCAAAGTTCCAACTTTAGTGGTGTCTATTATTCGGGACCTTTTTCTTTTGGATGGGGTTTTTATTTTTGGGGATTTAAATTGCTTACCACCCTTTGCCCGTTTTACACCTTTAGACGGGCATAAAGTGCCCCGGGAGGTGTGTAGTTCGATATCAGCAAGCGTGGTAGCTGTTTTTTAATGGCACACATTGTGCTGAGAGGCACACATGTTCGGTGAGCAGCAATGGTATGCTTTGTGTTTCGATCGATATCACCTGAAAGAATCGAGCCGGCAGGCTTCAGAAATCGTATGCCAAAGTCTGTACGGCTAATTGTAATAAAGTTGAAGGCATTTATTTGTACATCGTTCCGCTCTCTGACGCTCCCGGTACTTCCACCTTTTGCATGCCGACATGTTTATTTCACTAGCATGAGTGGTTGTGCCGGTACGCAAACACATTAATTTTCACAGCCCTTTTGGTCACCTGCTGAGGTTGCTGTTAAGGCCATTTTTGGGTTAAAAAATGAATAAAAGTACGAGATTTCAAAAAGGCTTGCTTTTTCGAACATAATTTACTTTGATGAGGGACTAACAGTGTGCAAAACAAAAAGGGTCAGATAGAAGGAAACGCTTATCTTGCTGCACAACGCTTATCTTGCTGAAGGTCTGTCGATAGATTCATCTGCAACGGAACTGGGTTCAAAGCTCTGCAAGTGTTAGTGTGTTTAATTTCATTTATAGAGGTTTATGTTTACCAAAATTTTGCCTCCAGAAAGTGCTCCTGTTTCATTAATAAGAAACAGGAGAAACAATAATAATAAAAAAAGAACAACAATTCGCTCCTTTCTATGCGGTACCATGCGTCTCCATTAAATTTTAACGCACCACCACGTGGTCGGTTTTACGCAAACAATCTCGCATCGGCTGCAGTCTTTCGTACAAGCCTTTCAATTAAAAATGTTGCACACCTCAGCCACACAGTCGAAAAAGTGCCATAATTTTGGGGCAGTTTTATTCCTTTTTGGCGTGAAGTGAGGACAACGCTACGGCTCCGGCATCTGTATAAAGTGTCCAGGAAATCCACTGCTACTGTCCCCAATACTGGTAAAAATGGGAGAAATTTTCTCCAACACAAACCCCTCAAAACATCTCACAATCACAATCTGCTGCTGATCTGATCGTTTTGCCGTGCTTGCCGTTTCTGATATCTGCAAAGTAACACCCGTTAAGAGTCGCTTATTTTGTAGCATTGCATGGTGTTGGATGGTGTCCTTTTTTTTCCTCCAGCATTTGTCGGCTTCTTCCACCACGAAGCGGAATAGAATTTCCACCTTTTTAATGCACTTGTCCAGGGGTAGGTTTCTGCAAAGGAGCAACGCTACGTAGCGTAGCGGACTACCAACGGCTGATGTTGAGGATGTAATAAACATGGTGATTTCATAACGGAACAAGCACAACGACGACGACCGTGCATGTGTGTGTGTTTGTCGGTGTGGCAGATGTAGCAGGTGAGAGTCTTATAGTGGCAAATTACCGGACGAAAAGCCCCATCGCACGGTTTAGCATGGGAGCAAGATTAAAAGTTGTGAGCTTTATGCGACGAACCTTTACCTGGATGGTGTCGGTTTGCGCAAGCACCGCAGCTTGCGCTTGCTTTATGAGTGTTGTGCTGCCAGTACTACTCATGGTTTAGAGCTTAAAAAACTCGCTGCAGAAAACACTGCAGAGAAGCCATATTTTAGTGGTCAGTTGGGGTGGTCCAAGCGGCATCGGGAATCGCGTCAATGCGGTGGACGATTTCGAGACGATTTTCAACTACTACATCAAGCCAGTGGTGTAGTGCTTTCGAGAGGCATTCGATGTCGAACTGCTCAGTTGCTCGTAATCATTCATTGCCCGAAATTTGCTAAAAGTTCGCGGGTAAATAATACATTTTTGGAATAATTCAAGGTATTCAAATATTCGATGGCGTTTGTTAATTCAATCTTCATTTTTTTAAGAGATAAAAGGCTAAAACATGTATTGGTTAGCCAAATAAGCTTCTTAGAAGCAAATCAAAAGGGCAGCTAATGTTGTAGTCAACTATTTATAGCGCCCCTGAAGTGATCTCCCGAGCGCAAGCTGCATGTAAAATCAAACAAACTGCATCGTTAAATAAAGCTTCCATTTACTCTCCCCCTAAATGGCTTGAACAGTGACAACCCATGGTTCGGTTTCGAAGTGACGGTATTCGACAATTACTGCCATAGATACGGCCAGCCAATAATACGCCACGGTAGTTGGTAGGTGTAGTTAAAATAATACACACCCATAGTTGCTGTGTGTGTGTGTGTGTGTGTGTGTGTGTGTGTGTTCGATGCTAGTTTAAATAAAATTTCACCATTACTCCTTCCGGTTTGATGCTGGCTCGGGCGCTAGCAACTCGCATACCAACGGCTCTCCATCGTCTCCAGCACAACACAACTTTAGCAAACAAAACTTTGGCCCTGAATGGCCGAACATCCAGACGATACATGCATTATAAATATTTTACCCATTGCGTTGGAAGTGCTGCTGCTCCACCGTTTGCTGTCGCCAACTGTCAACCCCGTGCCCAGCCATAGCTCATCACATGGGTCAGGGTGTACGTTTTTTATGTCTGTGAGTGTGTGTGTGTAGGGGCCGGTGGAAGTTGATTGTTTAAACTTTATCGTACCCCGAACCTGGGCGCCTGCAATCCAGCGAGATTAGATGCACCATGCCTGGTTGCTAACGAACGTACGTTGATGATGACGACGACGACGACGACGAAAACCATCCGTTTACAGGCGCACACGCGCTCACATGCTGCAAATACCGGTTGACCAACGCTGCAAGGAAAGAGTTTTTATTACATTCGCTACAGATTGTGGACTGCGGAAACGCTTCGTCCTTTAGTTATTGCACCGCGCTTAGAGGGTTCGCGTTGCTAGGAAGCATTTCCGGTGTGGTCCGTTGTTAACGTTATGCCGTCATGCACCTGGCAGAGTGGCGGGGAGTTTGAGAAATTGTTGTTTTTGCCGGTTTTTTTTTTTAAATTCTGACATGCGTGCAGTGCTTTAGAAATGATGTGTGCTTTTAAAAATTACGTGCCTGGGCGTGCTACATTCATTTCTACAGTTTTGCATTGAATTACATGGCAGCAGCAGATAATCACATTAATCAGATAACGGAAGCGGAAGGTAATAAAATTAGAAGCAAGCACTAATGACGTTCGGGCAGATTTAGTGCTTATGTAGTGCTTGTTGGTAGCACAATGATAAAGTTTTAATAATAATAAAGTTTGTAAAATGAAAAATATGAACTGGAATAAGCGGGGGGAAGCGGTCCACCTAGAAGGTGCAAATCTGTGGATAATATTAAATTCGTACATTTCACTGGAATAGCAGTATGCTTAACTATTCACTGACACAGCTGCCTTTAAACATGTCGTTTAAAGAAACTATCATTTTATAAATAAACAAACAGTACAATTGCATGCAATAAAATTCCTTCTCTATTGTTTGAACTTGTTAACAGCTTGCTGTGAAGTATTAAGCTACATAATACGAAGAATTTTGGTCGCTTTCCCCTCCAAATGATATCTAAGCCTCTAAAATAAGGCACCTCTTAAGACATAATATATTGAAACTAGAATTACTGTTAGGATAAAAATTACGGACAGCTTCAGACTTCGAAGATTAAGCTTGTTTCAATTGAATTTCTTTATTTACAAAGTGAAATCCAATCAATTAAACAAGTGTCTAACCCCTAGGAGATTCTGACGTGTTGATAGTTAAATATGTTATGTTATGTTATATGTCATTTTGAGGCTGTTTGTGTCAAAATGTTCCTAATTTGAAACATGAGCTCGTAGCTGTCCGGAATAAATGAATCAAAATATTGTTGCAATTTCATGAGGTTTTATAATATTTCGAGTAAAGTTATTGGAAGCATTTGTTTTATATCAAAAAATTTATATGTTTGTTTCAGTTAAATGAGTTATGCAGGGGTATGTAAGTGTCCGTAATTCCAAGCAATGTGGTGTCTCCAAACGATTAAAGATTATTGTATGCCATAGCTAAGTTGGACAAAAATAAATTAAACTTGCCTCAGCACTGTGCGAGAATATTGTGGTAAACCATTTTATAGTTTAATTAATTCCCCAAAGAAGGGAAAAAAGTCGGAAAAAACATGATAAAAACAACGTCTGTTAGCTCAAACAGAAAACGGGAAACTAGACAATAAAAAACATAGCTCACAGAATTTAGCTCGTCTTCCGTAAAATGTCGCTGCCCGTAATCCTTTCGCTCGCTGTTCTGTGAGGGAAATGTTTACTCTTCGGAAGTGAAATATCCGGATTTCTAGAGGATTTAGCGATGAATTACCAACCAGACACAGCCCTCGCTACCTCTCTCCCCCTCTCTCTCAGTGTGACCTAGAATAAGAAGTAAATGCAAAAAAAGGCACACAAAAGCTCAGCTCATCCTCGAGTGTAACGATTTGACGATAGTCGCATTCTTCTTTACGGCTCCGTACGTTCCTCTGTCGGTTGCCGTCTCCTCCAGCGCGGGTGCAACCATCCAAAAAACTGAATCGCCGGGCAGAGGTTATGAGTATGCCTTTTTTTTTGTTCCACGTTTGCTTAAAACTCCATCCCGTTCTTTAAATACCAGCGCACATCTCATTTACTTACGGCGTCTGGTAGAGAAGCATCAAATTATGAGTTTTCATCTTTTGAGCTTGTTTTTTTTTGTGTGTTCTGCTGCTTTGCAGCGCATTTGTTTCTGCATCTCACCCACTGAGTTTCCAGCGATCGGGCGAGTTTTTTTTATGTCGTTTTTTCCTCTTACGGTGCCATCAGTTTTGCGCTTATCACTTCTGACTGGTGGCAAAGAGACGAAGAGTTGCTTCAGTTTGAGTTGGGTTCAATAAAAATCGTATTAAAAATGAAAAATTACGTGTCAAAATTATGCTCTAAAGTTTCTCTACTCTCTACCTCTCTGTCTTTCGCATCCGAGCGAAGGAGTGTGTGAAAACAAGCAAAAGTGCATTGTGAGGCTGAAGGCAGAGAGAGAGAGAGAGAGAGAGAGAGAGAGAGAGAGAGGAGAGAGAGAGAGAGAGAGGCTAGAGGAACAAATAAAGCAACTTTTACCCAGTCAAAGTCAAGTTGCGAAACACAGCGAAAAATGGTGGAACTGATGGAAACGACGGTAGAACGAAATAGGAGTGGAGAACGAAGTGCAAAAGCTTAATCTGAGTGATCGGTGAAAAATTAAGCCCTCTCAACCTCCCCCTACACTGCTCCTGGAAGTGAGTAGGTCAGGTTCTGATTCTACCTCGACTGATGCTGCATCGTCACCGCGTCACTTCTCGACCTGATATGGCAGGGGTGCGTCCCCCGCCATTCGGAACGGTGAGATGGAACAGATTATACGTTTATCATGAGATATGCAACTTTTCTCATTTGCTTTGGCATTTCACTGTCGGTCACTGTCGGCAAAGTGAGGGGTTCTGAGTGTGTGTGTGTGTGTGTGGAAATGATTTGCAGGTTTTTTTCCCACCCCGCAGCAACGATTTGCCTTCATTCCTTCGTTCGTTTTGCACAACTTTCTGAAGGCATTTAAGGACTGACGAGGGCCAAACGATCTGAAATCTCTGAGCGATCTGGTTTATGCGGTCCTCGTAGCAACGGTCCGGAGGGGGCACAGATTACCAAACAAGCTTTTTTCGGCGCATTGTGCAGCGTTGTGCTTACTTTGGGCATTTCACTGATGCCCATCGGACGGTTCGTTTCGCTACTGCTTTTGTGCATAATTTTGGGCCCCATTTCACGGCGGCCTACTCGGATGCGACTCATCGCACGGTACGAATTGGTTCACCGGGACAGGGAACAGAACGTTGCTCCAACAGCGTCCACCGATCCAATTTCGCAATCCAATGCATAGCTGATAAGATCTTTGCGGAAGTGGGCGAGCGAGCGTTTTTGTAATGGTCAGTGGTTCGGAGGATATACCCATTCTTTTCCACCTTCACATCCACCTAGCCGGGGTTCCGGTTTAGTCAAGGTATCGGTACGGTTTCGGAAGGTGATCAGTTTTATTGCAGCGTCACTTAGGATGATGACTTACGGTTAAAAGATTTTAAGGGTTAGCTATATAATTGAAAATTATCATACCCGTACGGGCTGACCCAGGTGCGCAGGTCAGCCGGTGTGGGGGATTGCGTTGTTTTGTGCTCGCTCTTTCAACTCCGCCTCGTTCCCAACCCCAACCAGTGTGCAGGAAGACCGCGTGAGAAGGTAGTAGAAGTTGGAGCGCAACGCAGAGGCGAACCTATGGGCAAATAATTTAATTACAATTACGATGGGTGGGAGAAAAAGGCTCAAGCCAAGTTTATACGAGCCCAGTGAGGCACAATTTATTTGTTACCTTTTTTAGCAAAGCTAAAGGAGGTCGCAGGTAAACGGACCGTGGGGAAGTGGGGCTAAGCAAAAAAAGGTTTTACATTAATGTTTAATCGAAATGGATTAGCTTGTGTATATTTTTTTGCCCGTGTTATTAAGCCGAAGGAATAAAAAGGAAAATTGCCCTAACAAGTGCCAAATGGTAGGCAACGGTTACCTGCACCTTCAACCGTTGAGCGTACGGGTGAAGTTTGTGAAGAGTTTGGCTTCTTTTACGAGTTCGGTTCGGAATGGAGCCTTCAAATTTTAAAAGGATTAGCAGCGGTACTAATTGTTAGTAGCTATGTTTATTAAAATCGGGCACTTCTTTATGGCTGTGCCAAAGCCCCCAGCGTCTTCAAAGCGTAACGAGCAGTTAGCAAATGGGTACGTACTTTGCTATTAGCGTTTGTAGCGGAAAGTTTCAGTACAGCCGCATCAGAAGCCATTAGAAGTATCTATTATTGGAGCTTTATTTTGTTGGAAATGTAAAAAGCATTGATTAAGTGTTGAAACCCCGAAACGAAAGGTATTTTAAAAAGGGTCCATCCGTTTCATTCATTCGTGGAAAATGGATCGTTTTTCATTCCGCGTAATATTGTGCACGTAGTGCGTAGTCCTCGATGCTGGTTAGGTAGAATAAGTATATATATAATAAGTATTTGTGTTTCTAATCAGTATAGAAGGTGCTAGACTGCATTTGTGACGTTTTTCATTGATAATCTTTTAGCTTACTGAAGCTATTTTTTTAGATAATTGAAGCATTTAAAAAAAATTAAAAGAAAGAAATACATTCAGGCGCCCAATTTATAAATTTATCCATAAATGCTTCAATCAATGGGCTGTTGATTTGTGAATGATTCAGGTAATACTTTTGTATCTCTTGCGTGCAGTTTATATTTCTTGTTTCAGGAAAAGTATAAATGATTACTGTTTATTGAAAAATCGCATGAAAATGGTCCTAGTTGTGATAGAGCTTGTATATCTTCAGGATTTGCTTTAGTTATGACAGATCAGAACAATGCATAGGATCAGTTTTACTATTTGAAACACTAAGAAAAGTGTGTTTAGACACATGCTACATTGTAAAATATTATTTATGCTCTGAAGTACCATTATTTCGGTAATTAAATATATCTTATAGCCTATTTGAAAAGGAAGGCTAAGGATAGGCCATTAATTCATTACATTACAACGTCGATCAGCCTTAACCTAACCCAATAACCTTGAACTTTAATGCAATATGAACTTTCTGAATATTTTAGTTTTCAACATTAGAAGTCGCTTCAGGTGACAAAACGCTACATCACTCTTTAATCCAATGTCTCTTAATGCATAACATTCACCGCCAAGAAACAGCACGTCAGCCTTACCGCGGGATACGAAGGAATACGCAGGAAAGTAAATGCCTGCGCTGAAACCAAGCACCCAATTCAACCGTATAACCTTTTATTATAACTTTTTCGATTTAATAAACGCGCATCATCTCGATCGTGTAACAACAAGCGCGTACTGCGTCGCGACGCCGGCTTGGGATGAATAATGTACCCACCGAACTAGCTAGCTAACTTTTGCCTCGCGTACTGCGTAAAGTTTTATCCAGCATCGAGTGGTGGGAGGCACGAATTGTCTAAGATCTTGCGCTATTTCCGCTATTCCAAACAAGTGGTGCGTAAGAGAGGAAACCCAAAAAAAAAAAACGAAGGATACAACCTACCCTCAGAACCAAGCCTTATCATGTAACTTTTCCGATGATCATTCATGAAGTGACACAGTGCGGTGTTGGTTTTTAGGGAGTAACAAAAAACAACTGCATGAAGCTGTCAGAAAGAAGAACTAGCCATGGTGTTGGTAAATTGTGTCTGATGGGCTTCGGGGCTTACACACTCTTTTTTCACTCTCGCTCTTCGCGCGATGCGATCAGGAAGCAAAAAAATCGAGCAAACACAAATACTACTCACGGTTCAATCGGGAACGGAAAAGACAGCAAATGGAAGAAATCAAGAATTTCCTCCGGCGCTAGTGAAGCCACGTTCTGGTCAGACTAGTATTTGGTTGAAAAAGCTAATAATCCGATCACTTCATTTACTGGTCCAACTTCCTTCTTCGAGAGCGGAATGTTTCCGGGCCACGTCTACGCGCGCTTGCCTATAGAATTCCGACAGACCAACGCACTGAAGAGTCGAACCGAGAGAAAAAAAAACAGAGGACGAATGCGAAAAAAGATGTGTCGTCCGTTGGGCGCTTTAGTCTATAGGCCTGGGTGCGCCAAACGTAAAGCCCTCTCGTAAAGCAAGGCACACCGGAACGCGCGTGAAATTCCTTACACCATACCAGGGCGCTTTTTGATGCTTCTCCTTGCTATCGGAACTCGTTCATTTGGAGAAAGCAGCTGCGCGAGGGCTTGCCTTCAGGAAAAACTTTCACTCCCAATCCATCTCATTTCCTTTCCGGACACTTGGTCGTCTCGTGTGTTTGTCGTTTTTGAATGCACAGTTGCTGGCAAGAGAAGGTAGAGCAAAGCTGCCACCCGGAATGGGGGTTGATGGGGGTCAGAAAAACAACAACAATAAGAAGAGAAAAGGCGAAAGCAAAACTTTGCAAACGCTTCCAAAAACTACCCAATCGCACAACCGGAAGGATTTAGTTTTTGGACCCTTTCCGTCACTCTCGGGAGGCATTCAGGGGGTATTTTTGGGCAAGTTTTTCGTTTCATCTTGTTTCAGCCGTCCTTTCGGTGTGGATACCGGTCTTCAACGCGTGACGGAGTATCGTTTCTTTGGCGAAGGGTTTACCGCACAGCCTGCACGTTAAAGCATACGGTCCATGCAGGAGGCTACGTTAAGGGGTAGGCAGCAACCTTGAAGGATTTCGCTGTCGTGGAAGCGTGACAGAAGCGCTGAGGGGGACAAACTATGGAAGAACACTGCTTTTGCTCTTTTGCCAGCTTCCATCTTGTGCCACAGTTAGTCTCCAAGGGTTGTAAGAAGGTGGGGGGGGGGGGGGGGGCAATCCGAAATAGACGGATAAAAAAAAAAAAAACGAAACAAAAAGAAAAAATAAACCTACCCCGGATGTGACGGTATTTCAAGCAAGGGCAACTCGGATGTGAGACAGCGTTTGATAAAAGCTTGGAAAATATAAACGAAAAAAATAAATTTCCCCAGACGAAAATCTCCGGAATACACCCATCAAGTTGCTGCAGCGTACCGTGCAACCGAGGTGATTTGATGGTGGAAGATTTTGCGTGTTTTGGCTTTGCGGTAGTGGTGTAACATAGAAAAAAAAAAACACAGAACAAAACAGAAAAGTGAATACAGAGCAAAACGGACTGCACCAGTTCGTAGAACATGATTCTTGAGTGTAGTTTTACAGCGTGCGTTGGTTTAGCAAGTAATGGGAGAAATTGTAATGGGGGAAAAACTAACCATTGTTCCATCATTTCATTCTATCGTGCAGGGCTTTAAATTGATGAAATTGTATAAAAGTACATAAAAGATAAAATAATAAAATAAAAGATAATAAAGAGTTTAATGAACGTAGAGACGCTTGTAAGTTGAAAACATAATAGTATACAAGCAGTAGACATGGAAAATTGAGCGAAGGTTTGGCCAAAAAGATTAGATTTTTAACATTTTTATGAGTCTTGGTCGCAACTATCCAATTAAAAAGCTTCAAAAAGTCGATTAATCGATCATCTCTTCCAATCAGTTGTAATGATTTGATTGTTTTGTTCTTGCATTTGAAGACCAAGAATTTTGTGACCGAGAAGTTTGCGACCAAGAAGTTTGCGACCAAGAAGTTTGCGACCAAGAATTGTGCGACCTAGAATTCAGCGACCACGAATTTTACGACCAAGAAGTTTGCAACCAAGAATTGTGCGACCAAGAAATTTGCGACCAAGAATTGTGTGACCAAGAATTTTGACACCAACATTTTTGACCAAGATATTGGCGACCAAGAAGTTTGCGACCAAGAATTTTGCGACCAAGAACTTCTTGCGACAATCGCAGACAACTTCTGCGATTTTCGCAAAAACTTCTGCGATTTTCACAAACACTTCTGCGATTTTCGCAAAAACTTCTGCGACTTTCGCAAAAACTTCTGCGATTCTCGCGAAAACCTCTGCGATTTTAGCAAAAAGTATTGCGATTTTCGCAAAAACTTCTGCGATTTTCGCAAAAACTTCTGCGATTTTCGCAAAAACTTCTGCAATTTTCGCAAAAATTTCTGCGATTTTCGCAAAAAGTTTTGCGATTATCGCAAAAACTTCTGCGATCTTCGCAAAAACTTCTGCGATTTTCGCAAAAACTTCTGCGATTTTCGCAAAAACTTCTGCGATTTTCGCAAAAACTTCTGCGATTTTCGCAAAAACCTCTGCGATTTTCGCAAAAAGTATTGCGATTTTCGCAAAAAGTATTGCGATTTTCGCAAAAACTTCTGCGATTTTCGCAAAAAATTCTACGATTTTCGCAAAAACCTCTGCGATTTTCGCAAAAACTTCTGTGATTTCCGCAAAAACTTCTGCGATTTCCGCAAAAACTTCTACGATTTTCGCAAAAACTTCTGCGATTTTCGCAAAAACCTCTGCGATTTTCGCAAAAAGTATTGCGATTTTCGCAAAAAGTATTGCGATTTTCGCAAAAACTTCTGCGATTTTCGCAAAAACCTCTGCGACTTTCGCAAAAACTTCTGTGATTTCCGCAAAAACTTCTGCGATTTCCGCAAAAACTTCTACGATTTTCGCAAAAACCTCTGCGATTTTCGCAAAAACTTCTGTGATTTCCGCAAAAACTTCTGCGCTTTTCGCAAAAACTTCTGCGATTTTCGCAAAAAATTCTGCGATTTTCGCAAAAAATTCTGCGATTTTCGCAAAAAGTATTGCGATTTTCGCAAAAACTTCTGCGATTTTCGCAAAAAATTCTACGATTTTCGCAAAAACCTCTGCGATTTTCGCAAAAACTTCTGTGATTTCCGCAAAAACTTCTGCGATTTCCGCAAAAACTTCTACGATTTTCGCAAAAACTTCTGCGATTTTCGCAAAAACTTCTTTGATTTTTGCAAAAAATATTGCGATTTTCGCCATAAATTCTGCGATATTCGCAAAAAACCTTCTGCGACTTTCGCGAAGGCCTCTGCGATTTTCGCAAAAACTGTTGCGATTTTTGAAAAAACTTCTGCGATTTTCGCAAAAACTTTTGCGATTTTGCAAAAAGTATTGCGATTTTCGCAAAACCTTCTGCGATTTTCGCAAAAACTTCTGCGATTTTCGAAAAAACCTCTGCGATTTGGGTCACAAAATTCTTGATGACAATATATGAGACCTCAAAATTTTTGGTCGCATCTAACGACATGTTTTTGCTTGACTGGAGAATAAAAGAGTGTAAACTAAATGCGACGCTTCAAATCGTGTTAAAGTAGGCAATTTCATGTCAAAGCATGTCACCGCTAACAGCACTGGCCTTGACCGACAACGGTTGTTGAGCCAAAGAGAAAGAAGAAGATACATTTTATACTCTATCATAGTGAAAAACATTACATGTATATCCAAAATTAATGTCTAGCTATTGTGTCTAAACACAAATCTCGTATTAAAACAACAAAACTAATTATCATCATTCCTTCCATAAGCCAACGTTAAGCAAACGAAAGAAAGAAAGAAAAATCGCTCCATAAGCGATAAGTAACCAATCCTACGCTCAGCTGCTGTTGCTTGAAGCATTTGATTTCCACTGTGAGTTCAATTCCAGAGTGGGAAGTATGTAGGCAAAAAATAAGTAATGCGAAAGCAAAATCGAGAGAAAAAACGCTCTTCAGACAGGCTCATCAGGACCGTTGAGCACCGAACGGAGAATCGAACGGAAAATAATAATCATCATCAGCGTCATCATCATCAGCAGCACCGACGGTCATTATCGTCCTCCATAGCACGGACGCTGCTTTCCTTTCATTTCATGCCATGCCCACCAGGCAGGCGAAAACCTACGAGCCCCGTAGCAGCGGGGGTCATTCTATCCAATCGCGTGGATCATTAATTTTTTGCGCTTTCCATAACCACTATTCTCGCTGCCGAGGTTTGGTTGTCACTTGAGGGTGGAGTTACTTTCTGCCATTACTTTCTCGACGACAAGGTGAGTTTTGTGTGCGTGTATGTGTGTGTGTATGTATGTGTGAAAGCGCTTCCCTATCTGTGCGTTATCCTGCGCTGTCAAGGACCCTCGAAAAGCCGAAAGCGTCTTTGCCCACGTCCCAAGGGTGAAGTTAATGATTTTGATTTTAATTATTTGTTTCATTGTTCTCCAACCACTGCAATTCGGTTGAAGAGAGGAGGAGGTTAGGAAGAGGGAATATTTTTTGAATAAAAAAGCAACAAAAAAACTCCTTAAAAGCTACAGTCAATAATTGAAGTAGCTGACACCGAGCTGAACGACGCTGTCCGGCTAACTGGTAATTGTGGCTTGTTGTATCGCGTGATAAGGCTCCATTTTTCGTCACGATCTCCGCGCGCACTGCAGGAAGAGTAAAAAGTGCTTAAAGAAAAATAGGAGAAGAAAACCTTGCCCAGGAAACCACTTCATCCATTAAAACCGACACTACAGCCGGGCTATCGACCACTTTATCGGTCGTGCCAGCTAAAAGTTGGCGATCTTTTATTCAGCGTTTCATCATCACCTTTTGCGTTCGGTCGCCGGCTGACCGAGGGCTGGCAAGCGGGAAGCTTCCCGGATGGGGTTCGCTCGTTGTTTTTCTTTTGTTGTTCCCTGGAAGAAATTTTAATTAATTTTATAACGTGCAACTTTTTCCCACTTGTCCAGACTTACCTGTGTGCCAACGTGTCATCCAGTGCTACTCCGGCGAGCGCCATAACGAAGTAAACTGTGAAAACACGGAAGGAAAGCGTTAGAAAGTTGGCGAAAGTGCTGTTTTGAGTGACCCGCTATGCCACACAGCTCGTCAGCTTCTTGCAGAAGAACAAAGTTACTTAGCCCCGTAAGCGATCCATTTTCTTTCTAACCTGATCGTCACCGATAAGACCGGAGTTGCAGCTTTGCAGGGCAGGGCAACAGCGCTGCGGGTTGCCAACGGTGACAAGGTTTGTTACTTGTTACACTGTTCGTGTCGCCGAGCTTCACGAAGCAGCAGCAGCTTGTTGATGGCAACGTATTCATCTTTACTGCCCCACTTTTGCCACTTCTACTATTATCAAGTTTATAATTTGTTTAAAATATGCTGCAAATAAGATAAGTGAAGCGAATGCCCCAATGAAACTTATCCTTCATCAACGCACTCACACACACACACATATAGCAGCAGCATTTTCACTAACTATTTATGTCCTTGTTCGCTCGCTCGCTGGCCCAATTATGTGTAAATTGTTTCATATTACCTTTGAATTGCCGTTGTCGGAATGATTTCAGTCCCTCCAAAAAAAAAAAAAAAATCCCCATCAACCGTTTTGCTGCTTCCTGTCATTACGGTAGCTGTGAATGAGCCGCCCTAACTAACTAGCAAGGACATTACCTTCGGACGCCTAAAGATGATTCACAATTAGTGTCCTTCGTGGGAGGAGAGGATACAATTGAGGAAAACTCCTGCGAGAAGCAGGAAGAAAAGGCACACGCACACTTTTCCTTCTGCTTCCCAGCGGCGACAATACTTTACTGCTGCAGAAATATACATTCAAGCGGGCTCTGGCTAAATGAAATTATTATCACTTATCCCTTATGTTCCGGTAGAGAGCAAGGTAGCAAAAAGGGGCGATTTCGCTCGGTGGGCTCGGTGAAGCAAATAACTTGCACTTACAGTGAAGAAGATAATTTTGCGCCCGTTTTCCCGGAGTGTACACTTAATTAATATGAACGTACCAATCTTGGCAGCGCTGCCGTTAAATCTCGCTTTCCACGGCCGTGCACCGACTAACATCCGCATCAACGCTCGGCTATCATCGTCATCATTACCCCGAGGTGGTGGAATCCGCAAACAACCGGCGCGCGCGTGTGTGTGTGTGTGTGAGCCAGAACCAGGGGATTACCCTGCTGGCTTTTTGTCTTGCTCGACAATGACAGCGGTGTAGATGACGGTGGTGACGACCAAGACGACGTTGAAACGGATCTCTTTCCATTCGCTGTGGGTTTGTGTGTGTGTGTGCGTGTTAGTCAGACTTCGCCGCACTCCCAAAGGGGGTAGCCAACCATCAAGATGTCACCGGTCCGGTTGCTGTCATATATATTTACAGGATAATTTTGACGTTAATTGTCCAACCCGACATTAACATGCGGACGACGGTGAGGAAGCGCTCCGGTGTCTTCACAGCCCTATTCCTGGAGGATTGACCGGCCCGCCGGTGTGATGTCCGGTCTGTTACAGTGGCAGCAAGAAATGTCAGTATTGTTTTCCTACCGGTGAGTACTCCTCCAAGGGGGAGGGATCTTTCGGTTGCGGCTGATACGTGCAAGAATTCGAAAGGAAATACGGGACAGTGGTGCAAAATGGACAGCTTTAGATACCGTTATGAAAGCACTCTTCAGTGCCCTTCTTTGGCATCAGGGCTTGTGCTGTTCCTTGTTGGACGTATAGCAGAACGTAACTGGATAGTCAATCGATGCTTTAGGGGACGGTTTTCATAAGAAATGTTACATGCTCTGAGTGGTAGAAGCAATCACAGCTATGATTACACAACTTAAACAAAAGGTATTTAATAACCGCGCTTAATTAAAATTACGACCCAAAACTGTTTTGATGGCTTTGGAGTTTGCAAACTGCAAAAGTTGTTTAAGGTTTTATTTCAGTAACAATTAAACTAAAAAAATATCATCGAAAAACATTAAAAGTGGAGGTAAGGGCTGTTCCATGGTACAGTCAACTCGTACGACTTAACAACAAGCCGGTCGTGGGTTCAATCCTAGCATGGATCTTCTCCCCGTGGCAAGGACTGACTATGTGACTGTGTGGCATTGACTAGGTCTCGAAAGACGCCAATTAGTAGTAAAGCAAATATTACCTTCAGAAAGTTATTTGCTAGATTTATATCCCGAATTGATGTACTTGAAATGTCCTTATATTGCTTTTTTGCTAAAAATTTTGGATAATAGTTTTAAAGTGTTTTTTTGTCTAGTTGCATGAAGGTTGAAATTATATCCGTTCTAATTACCCCTCAATGTCTTAAATCGTAATATTGCATATATTTAGGAGCAGAAACAATAATCATTTCTTCGATAAGTAAACATACGACATGCAAGTTTGCATCGCTAGATTATTTTGTTTGATGGTAAAACACTTCTGCAAGCTATTAAACTCCTAAAGGTATACAACAAATCGTTTAAATTTGACAATTCTAGCAAGCTTTTAAAGGTGGAATTTGACACTTGCCGACTGAAATCATGCCAACACTCCATACAAAACGACACACCAAACTACTTCGTCAGCATAGCTTAATTTCAGCATGAAAAATGTTTAAACAGTTCATGAACTAATGATTTTTTTGGTTGAAGTATAAATATCTGTCTGTCGGGGCCGGTCTGGTGGTACATTCGTCAACTCGAACGTCTTAACAACATGCCCGTCATGGGTTCAAGCCCCCAATAGACCGTGCCTTAATATGTAGGACTGACTATCCTGCTATGGTAACAATAAGTCATTGAAAGCAAAGCTCACTTCACTAGTGGGTACAGGCAGGCCTTGACCGACAACGGTTGTTGTGCCAAAGAAGAAGAAGAAGATACATATCTGTCATGAATTGTTAGAAACTGGTTGACTCGACATTTTGTAATTTAATCTATATAATACAGAGTACTATAAAAGTACCTTTACCAATTTCAAACAGAAAAAAATTCTTTGTATGTTCCAATATTGTGAAACGTAACTGTCCAATATATAGAATCCGGATGATGAATATTTTTATACTGACCATTTCACTATTAAAGCATAACGTTGGTTGAAAACTTCTAAAATCTGTTAAAAAGTATCAAAAATATGTAAAAATAATACTGCGTTTAAAGGGCCTTTATTGCCCCAGCTTCTCATACAAGTAATCGCTTATCGGGAGGTACAACCGTTTCGTGAAATAGGCTCCAGTGCCCACGATAATTCCCGGACCCGGGTAGCCTAAAGCACACATATTGTTACACGACAAATGATTTCCATGAAAGTCGGCAGCGGACAAAGACGAACGAAACTACATCGGAATACATTTTACCGTTCGGCCATTAAACATCTGCACTGTTTTGTAAACGGGTTGGGCAACGAAAAGCGAACGACCGTGGTGAAAGGATGTACAGTTTAAACGTTCCCACATGGAGGGATGGCTTTTTGATTATTGACATTTGATAAGGGAGCGCACGACCGTTTGCGTGACGAAGGGCGCGAGCTGTTTCATATTTCTCCCCTCCAAGTTCCCAGGGCAGCTTTGAGGTAGGTTCGAACCGCGGCAGCGGGGCGCACGCATCCGACCGGGTACGTGTTGATCCGGCCGGGTATGTTAATTTATGCAACTGAGAATTAAATTTCAATCTACCACAAGGCTATGCGAGAGTGTCAGCAAAGGACTGATTGAATAAATTATCCCCCACGCTGTATGATAACGCGCATTACACAAACAAACGCACAGATCAAAAGGTTGCGTTTAGCGGGCAGTGATTTCCCACAGCTGTCGGGAGTGTGTGTGTGTGTGTACTTCTGATGGGATGAGCTTGCTTCTGTTGGTATTTACCTGCATTAAGATGGCACGCTCTCTCTGTGGTTTGCGCGTTTACTCGTCATGCGTAACTTGATGCGCATTTGATGAGCTTTTTCGAGGGGCAGCTCACATTACACTCCCAAACTAGCCTGCATTATTGCAACGCAAATCCGGCTTTTCATTTTTTTGCCAGCACCAGAAAGCTGAAGCCTCACAAAACAAAAGCCGCACATTTTATTGGTCACTTTGCTGTGGACATTGTGCGCTTGGGTTTGCTCCATAGGGAAGCAAAAACGAAAAACGATTAAAATTGTCCTGTTTTCATTGAAAATAATGTCCCTGCGGGGATTCGGCAATGGCAACGCGAGTCAACGGGATCAAAACATGGACATAAAACCGCTCCACCCCAAACACACACGTTGAATTCGGTTCCCGGACTCGCGGTGTGTCTCTCGCGCTTTAGTTTCGCTTGCTGTCGTGTTTTTCGTTTCTGTTTCATTGTTTCGCAAAAGCTATTTTTGGCTGTTCATTCGCACTGTTCGCTTGCGCTGAATCAATCTCCCCTTTCGATGTACCTTTTTGCATGCATGTTTGTCTGGATGTGTGTGCGTGTATGTTTTTGATGCCATTCCCTTCCATCCTATTAACGAACGTTAAAAATACCGCACATTACAATAAATCACAGGTCGCTTTTGTTTGAGGGGAATCGCTGGTTTTTTTCCGCCCGTTTAATGTGTACTTTCGGCCCGAGTGCCCTTTTTGCCATGTTCGGGTATGTTGTGCACCCCCTCTCCGGTTTTACTTCGATAAAACCATGAAATTGGCCCTTCCCCTGTTCTGGTTAGGTTTCTGTGGGAAAAATCAGAACAAACCAAACTGACATACACACACACGCGCACTCAGTGAATATAACCACTTGGCCCATTGAATGCAAGCGGTAAGGCACGTAATATGCACCCACCCGTACAGTACGTACGCGCGTCAAAGTGCCTGATAAGCTTAAAGACCAAAACAAAACCAAAACAAAAACAAAATGCTCCAGATCAACTCGCCAGATGCTTCACGGCCGCTGTCTGGGGATGTAGGAGTTGTAAGAGGGGGGAACCAAAACCCCATCCCCAAAATCATAAAAAGTAGCTGGAGCGTAAAGTCTAGGGCGAGGTTTTGTGTTTATTTATTTATTTCGCCATATAAATCAACAGGAAATAAATGAAAATAATTTATCTTGCACTGGGCGGCACCATCCCTTTTTGGATTTTAGCACTGGGAGCGTGAGCAAGCATGCGAAAAAAGGTGCTGAAGAAACGTTTCCGTCCACTGTTTGTGAAGGTGCATGGGGCTCCCTTAAGGGGTTCGTTTTGATGGGAGATAAATGAATGATTATGAATGGGAAGGGATTGTATGCGTTGGTGAAATGTGTGAAGAAATCATTAGATATAATGGGAGGAAAGTGATTGTAGTGGTAATAGAAATTGCTGGCAGCAAATTATGTGTAGTTTTGATGTTTTTTTGTGGCAAAATTTTCATCGTATTTCTTGTATTGGATGTGTTTTGTGTTATGTTTGAACAGTTTTGTAAGTCCTTCGGAAAAAAGCATTTTTAAGTAGTTTGTTTTTTCGAAGTTAAGAGTATATTTTGTTGATTTGCTTTTAATCGTCTGAAGATAGACATTTGCTAGTAGCGTCCTTGAAAAGATTTCTGATAAGTGCTACGTTTGCCATTTTGATTCAATTTAATAATAATTCTACATGATTTATATGTAAAAGCTGTCAACTACTCGCATTATTGGGAAGTAATAAATAAATTAAATGAATTAAATGAATCTCAATGTGAATGAACCCAGCCCAATCGATGTTACGTTAACGCGCAACCAGCATTTGTATTTGAATAAACCTGTTCAATTTAATTTCATGCATTTAAATGGAGCTGTTTTATTTGACTTTAACTGCGAGTACAAATGTCACCCTACCCTCGTTTCCAAAATTACAAACAAAAAGTTTTGAAATTTACAGTCAGCGTGCACTTTTCCAATTGCATCCGCCTGCACGGCCCATCCCCTATCGTCAACGATAAATTATCACGTCCGCACTGCACAGCTTACACTAACCCAAAGTTTCTTCACCCATCTATCTGTGTGTATGTGTGCGTTTGTGTATTGCTGTGAGTGAAATTCCCCTTGCCAACTTCGATCCGCACTGATGCATGGCCACATTTCGACGTTTTTCAGTACCCGTCAACCCGGGTTCCGGCGATGCGGTCTCGTGAAGCAGACGTACCGACAGCACTGTGAAATGGACGAATTACCCAGCCCTTAGTGTGTGTATGTTGAGCCGGTCTCATGGTACAGTCGTCAACTCGTACGACTTAACAACATGCCCGTCATGGGTTCAAGCCCCAAATAGACCGTGCCGCCATACGTAGGACTGACTATCCTGCTATGGGGGGAAATCAATAAGTCACTGAAAGCCAACCCCACAAGTGTGTTGCCAGGCCTTGACCGGCATCGGTTGTTGAGCCAAAGAAGAAGAAGAAGAAGTGTGTGTATGTATGTGTGTATGTGGGTACATGTATCCAGACCTGCCAGCGGGAGAAAGACTTGTAAAACATAGAGAGAATATTTTATTCGCTGCTTCCTTCCGGTCCTGCAGAACCGCTTCCATTGCGCGTACTTTCTGCCACTTCCTGGGTGCTGGAAAACAGAGGGAAACTCCCTTCTCCTCACAAATTCCGGAACCGTTGCCCAAACTGTTCCACCGTTCCTTATATTGCTGTTGTTCTTGCCGTCCCGTTTACTTTGACTTATCGTATATTGGGACACACTACTGTTTGCGGTGCTTGGCGGAAAGAGAGAGAGACAAAGAGAAGTGGGTGCATTTGAGTGCCTTCTCCGTCTGCCATCCGTCATACCCGTACCCGGTACGGTGGCAGACTAGGGGGTTTTGCCGCACATCATCAACCTCTTCAGCATTTTTGATACGCTAGAATCCGGCGAAGAGGAAGAGAAGGTGGCAGCCAGGAAGTGCAAACTAAATCAGCTTCTGGTGAACTGGCGAACGATTTAAGAGCGAGACATTTATCCTTTCTGCGCAAAGCCATACCTAGAAAGCGTTCGCTTTGCATCAGTGCATCCTTATCGCAAAACCCGGATCGCGCTGCTGTTAACTTTGAACGTGTGTGTGTGTTTGTTGGCGCCCAGGCCCACATACGCCCACCGAGAGCTTTTGCGGTGCAGTCGGTACTTTGGCTCGGTTGCACTTTCACAGCTTCTAGGGTGTCTGCTAATTTCGATCCCACGGTATGGCCCGGTATTAAGCGAAGAGCGAGGTAAAGGTTTGTGCAATTTGAATAATGGAAAATCTCGAAAATCTTTACACCACATCACTGTTGCATGGATGGTCGCGGTAGGTTGTGTGAGTGCTGGGTGGTTGGGTAAGTTACGGCATCGATTCACCCACTGTCGATGGGAGATCCGCCTGTCGCTTGTACGCTACAAGCAATTTGGAATAATTACTTAATGAATATTATTTGCAGCGAGTCATGGCTTTTTTGCTGTGAGCTACCAGGCGTCTCCATCGTGGATCGCAGTATCGCATCCATTAGAAAATTGAACGATAGTAGGTTGCCTTTGGAGCATCATACAACCCCTTCCAAAAGAGAAAAAAAGACAATAACGAAGAGTTGAGGGTGTGGGTGCTCGAAAGCACGGTGCATAAATTTATCCCATTAAAGCTAATCTTTTCACATAAACGGCCTGGAGGTGGAATGTTTCGTGATGTGGAGCTGTAAAAAATACATCTTCAAACAAAACATCCACCCACATCGAAGTGCTGCTATTGATGAGATCGCCTAAATGAGCCCACAAAACAACATTTGGTTCGAAAAAAAATCAATCACTGGCAGAGTATCGCCAAAGTTTCTGATGAGTTTCTTGCTACGCCGGACACAACATTAAATATAGATTGCTAGGTGGTGCTAGGCTGGCCAACAGTCCAACAGCACAGGACAGTGTCCCTTCAGTTCGGTATCCAAAGAGAAAGGACACTTTGCCAGGTAGCAGCAGCAGCATCATTACGATTAACCCGAAACTGATTTGGAACAGTTTTACAAACAACCATTTACGAGATGAGCTACACTTTACGGGCGGTGCCAAAACAGTACCGGTGGCAGTAAATCCGATTCGTTTCGGTGGTACACTCATTAAGCCGAGACGCTTACCACGATTATCCCTAATGCTGACACTTTTCCCCAAACGAACGAACCCCGTTGGCCGATGATGCCGAGACGACTTCCAATCAACTTCCATTATCTTAACGACTCATAAAAAGCGAGGAATCAAATTAAAATCATAACAGTAAACATTAAGAACGTGGCGGGTAAGATTGAAAAGTGCCATTTATAACGAGGGTCACCCTTGGTGCACTCGGTGCGTTTTTTTTGTTGCTTTGGTTTGTTTTGTAACTCGCCATCCGTTTCGTAGGCGCTTCGACTCAGTGGGAAAAGCTTTACCCCTTTTTCTTAGCTCACTAGCACGGATGTCAGCGGCTGTGGCGATGGAAAATAATCTCATTTATTATCAGTTATCATTGGAAACGCTGAGGCACAGGCAGAGTCACTGGAACGCTAAGGGAAGGCGTTTGTGATATATAAATGCTAACGAAACGAAAGGAGTAGAAAATGCTACCACGGGGTTTTGCTCGAGCTAGCGCTCACGCGCCTTTACACATTCCAGTCACGTATCTCATCCTTAAACCACAAACGTTTTAGAGAGAAAACGGCACGGCGCCGCTTCCGTTGCGGTACAGTGTTTAGCAATGTAGCGAAAAGGGGAAAAAGGGAGAGAAAGAGAGAAACCCCTCTCAAGCAGCAACGATTTTACCCTGCCAGTAAAGGTAGTGTTTCTTGCCCATTTTCCTCACTATACAGGCAGATGATACAATTGCACGCTTATTCATGTGCAAAACAAAGCCGGGAGGTGCTGCTCGCGTAACCGGAAGCTCGGACGTCAGCACGTTTGCGTTTCTGTGGATGTGTGTGTGTGTATGTGTGCACCGTTCGTGTATGACAGCCTTCAAAAATCACTCAACATGCATGTCAGCTGGCGGGCGACGAAAAATAGATTTTCCGCACCAGCGAATCGAAGGGCTGTTTGTGGCTAAGAAGGATGTGAGATCTTCTGCTTGCGCACTTCCAATATATTTCGATTGTTTCTAAAGAAAGGGGGGATAAAGAAGTGGGGGATGTAAGAGGCGTGCCTTGAATTGTAGCGAGATGTAGCTAGAATTGTTAACGAAGCTAATGCTGCAATCAAATCATCGGTTGTCGCTTCCGCGGGGTGAAGTGGTGCGAGTTAGTACTCAAGGATTATATTTATAAGGCAAAAGGCACAGTAAGAAAAGGGGTGAAATCGATGTTTTATTGATTTTGAACGTTTGTAAAAAAGGTTTGGACAGTGGAAGGTAGAAGAACAAACGTTAAACCATTTTAACCATTTTCTTCGAGAATTGTTTGCGCTCTCTTATAGTACATTTATAGTAATTATTAAAATATAGTAATAATTAAAATGCGTATTTTGGAGATGTTTGTTTACGTTGATGTATCGTATTGTTTCGAATTACGGACAATTATGGCATTTTTGGCATTGAAAATTTTGTAACTAATTCAATATTAATCGGTCAAATCTCTGTATAGCTCTCTTTACTAAAGCAAACTTTCTACATTTGAGAAAAAAATATTTAGAATAGATTAGGTACTAGAAAAATGGCAAAATAAGAAAAACGTAAAATTAGATCAATATTTTGATTCATATTCCGAACAGTTTCTGCTCTTGTTTCACATTGCGGAGGTTTTGATTTTAAATTCCAAACCGCCTCTAAATTTCGTCTATAATCTTCAAATTCACTCTCACACTACACCTTTTTAGTGTTTAACTTGTTTAAAGTTCTAAACATTCATTTCGGAGTGAAGGAGTCCTTCAAGACCGACAGATCGATGGTCTTAATAACAACGGGTTTTGCGTGCTGTTTTCCTCTTGTGCTCGTAGATGCATACAACCAAAAAACTGCTACGCCATGAAGCCATTTGTCACATAAATCTTCAAATATCGTCGTTTTCTTGTTATTAGACATTGAAATATAAAACATATTTTTATACAATTAACCATAATTATAAAAAATCTTGCTTCGAATTCTGGACAGAATGAAATACGTGGTTTAATGAAATTCAGAGCACAATATGATAAAACACTGTTATTTTTACGTTGATAACTACTTCCACGATTGATTCCGATGTATTTCAAAGCACATATACGCGATTAATAGGAATTATCGGAGGATTGGAGTCAGTTTGAAGCAATACTGCTAAGAACGCATCTGGTAGTGACCGACAGAAAATATTTATTTGCTGTTGCATGAGTGATTGTTAGGGATCAGACACATTTTTAATTGATTCTAGTACATCATGGCAATCATGTAAAATTAAAAAGCGGTATGGCCACTGACTGTATATGGAAAATATAAAATTCAATAAACATATGCCGAATGATCGGAATTTGAAGATGTACGTAATTTGATTCGTAACGGTATTGCTAATTTGCTTAATTTTGTTCTTGAAATAAACTTACAAGATCAGTGTGGAGCCGTATTACAAAATGTAAACAAATCGCAAAGGCATGTTAAAAATTGAGTGAATTAAATTTTACATGTAATTTTTATTAGTAATGTTTACTGTCGAATATTTAATAAAAAGCTAGTCTTTAATATATCCTTTATATTTTGATAGTTAATGTATAATTCAGTGCAATCAGTACAATTTTCCCCTACAATGCACAATAAATTGCATTTTTGCTATTATTTTGAATTTACTAAAAAGCCAGAAATGAAAAAAATTGTACACGAAGTTTATTAAATGAGTTCTTAATTGTATAAGAGTTTATTAAATCAAATTAAAAATATCTATTTGTTGACTATATTTTGGCTGTAAACCGTGATATTCAACTTACATGAATGTCTCAGGAACGCATTATTCGTGTAACTCGGGGAAAGACATCGTATTTTTGTATTTTTGAAAATCTGTTTTACTGCACCTATTTTTATTCATCCCACTGTACGATAAAACTTCCTGTTGTGTTATCCCGCTGCTTACGTGGCTCATTACACGGGTTGTTTATCTTTTTCTGTACTGCCCGGCACCGTGGTGCATAGATCTTCGACGACTAATGGAAGCGAATTTTCCTATACAAATAGCTGCTAATTGGAGCAAGGGCAAAGAAACGATCTCGCAAAACGGTTGTTTTTCTTTCCATCCAATCCCCTTGCACCCTAGTTCAGCAGATAATGAGAAAAGAGTGTAAACTTTGACCCCCCCCCCCACCCACTGAGACTGGAAACCTTTCCAAACTGCCGCAGACACAACACCGGGGAAAAAGCGCAGATGACGCAAATGCGAGTGTAAACGTTTTGCAAGTACGCAGGATGTGTCGCAGCCCTGCCGGAACTTCCCGAAAAAGGGGTAACGCAGCGTAGCGAGAACGATGAGGGGAGGGATACAGACACACACTCACACATCCAGTCACCCAGAGAAAAGTCAAACGAAAGGCAAAAGTTTAATCCATAAATATCCATCATTCGGTGGTGATAAATTTTCGCTGAAGAAGCAAAGCGTGAGGAAAATGTATGGTTTATTGTTCTTGTTAAACATTTACGCTGGCTCACCAGTCAGCCCAACCAATAGGTGTGTGTGTGTGTGTGTGTTTTGCTGGGTGATAAAGGTTACCGGAGTGTTGGAGTTTTCCAAATGGCGCAGGATAGAACATCTGGAAGGGTTTAAAGAGTGCTAGAGATGGAGATGGATCTAAGACTGCCGCCATTATGCCGCTTTATAACGAGTTGAATCGGCGATGCTTCCGGTTCGATCGCAAACAGGGTGTTTCCCCGTGTAAGAGAGATTTTTCTCCCAACCGTTGACTGTAGTCCGTTGATTTTATTTCGGTTGTAGGCTGTTTTGTACGACTCTTTAGCCCATATTTTGGCGGGAGGAGATCTGTTAACTGAGGGATAGTGGGGTGGAGAGCTTTTTCGGGCAGCCTAGGCTAGGCGTTTCGGGGCAGTTTTAGAACACGACTGAGCCCAGTGTGGTAGAAAGTTGTGTGATTTATGCGCTAAAATCCAATGGAAATCTCCTGCGGGAGCGAACCGTTTTCCGCTGTCTCCTTTTTTGCCCCGAGGGGTGGTGAGCCTTTGGCGATGCTATAATTCTCAGTGTAGCAACTTCCCGGCCCCGAACCTATCCTCGAAGGATCTCCGAATAAAGCTGTGTGTTACAAACGGGTCCCTGTATTCGCACAACTCTAACTGGCCACTGGTGTGGAGGTCGGCAGGTCTAACTAGAACCGGAAAGAAGGTTAAGGAAAGCGGGAGGTTTATGTGTGTGTGTACGGGACCGGAACTAGGAACATTTTTCTCGCACTAGGCTGACCCCATAAACAGGAACATTAACACTAGATTTATGGCGAGAAATGATCGAAATGCCAAAAGTCTGCACCTCTTCCCGTTTCGTTCCTTGGCATCGACCACGGCGCACATTGCGAATGTGGCCAGCTTCCCGGAGTTTATGGTTTTTCGGCAGCCAGTTTTAATGGGTTATACAGCGAGACTGGAAGACTGGGCAAGGTCGTGTGGTAAGTAAGTGTCTCACACAGTCCCCGTCAGTCAGGCAGGCTGAAACATATGCGACAGAGATCGACAGAGCAGTGAGCTCCGAAGATGGGGCTTGGGACTAGGTGTGTTTGGGAGTGCGTTAATGATTTTTTTAAACGTCTTTTACAAAAGTTTATTATTACTTTTCTGTCCCGTTTGTGAAGTGTCTCTAAGGGTACGACGAATACACATTCCCTACCATTGCCCCGCTTGGGGTGGATCAAACCTCTAAAGAAGCAAACGTGGCACCGGGAGGATTTACTGCGATTCATTACTGTGCAGCGTACAAAACCCCGGTTTCCGAATCTGCAGTTGACTACCAACATGGGTTTGGGGCCCTGCGTTACTTTCCCCAGTGCGTAGTTTTTGGCAATTGCAAATGGGATTCCGTCGTACCTTGGGGCTACACACACAGAGGGAAAAAAAGATAAGTGTCGAGTGTCGGGTGCTTGTAGTCGCATGTTTTCTTCCAGCTGGGTACATTCCTGTTTTGGCTACATTCTCTGTCGGGTACAGCGAATGGGTGGTCGAATGTAATTTATCGCCCTTAAAGATCGGTTCAGTTCAGCTCCCAGCTCCCGGCTGAATGGGATGGGTTGTTTTTGGTGCTCGAATTGCAATCGGGTGCTGGTGGTACTGCAGTGCGATAAACCAATAATCGGATGCGCTTTCTTATGGTAGGTAAATTGTGTTCAGCCGAGTGTGAATTGGGAACAATTATCGGTATGGTTGGGTTTGTGCTGGTGAGGTTGTATGTGTAAATGTGTGTTTGTGAAAGACACAGTTGTGGCGCATCTTTGAATAGTAGAATACGATCTGAACACTACGATGAAAGTGATTAATGAACTTTACTTGCACTTAGTTACTAAAATGTTCCAATGTTGTAATGGTACACTTATAAATTAAAAAAGATAACAATAAATAAATCTTACCTGAGAAAAATGGTGAAGTTATTGTATTCTACATGTTATACTTTTAGTCTTAAAATTGAATAATAAGTGTTAGAAACAAACAAGAAAAAGTAACTGAACCAAAGTTTTTGGGCAAATTAGAGAAAGCCAAAAAAATAGTTTTTATTTTATTTTAACAGATTCTGCAGCTGTTTCTCGCGAGTGTAATTGTCCCAAAAGCAGGACCTTTCCTTCCGCTTTTGCTTTTTTATTGTGTTTTTCTAAACAAAAACATCGCCTCATATGACATTCGTTGAAACTTTACAACAGTTTTCAACAATAAGACAAACTGTATAGAATAAAACTGTTGAGAAGAAAAAGGTTACAAAAAGTAATCTGAAATATTAAAAATATTACAATGCTCCAACATTAAAACGATGACATCTTCAAATGATTCAAAGCTAAATGCAAAATGGAATTATAAAAAATGTGAATCTTCGAGTGAGAAAACGATTCATAGGAGTTTTTATTCTTCTCAATTTCTAATATGTGTTTATTATGCGTAGTATAGCAGCGTTCTTTATTAAATTTTACTTTGCATAGCAATTTTTTTACATATTTTTCTATTTTTCTTTTTTTCAGATTTGAAGCTGTAATTGAATTGTTATTCTATTCTGATACTTGCTCGTTATCGCTATTGTTTCTTACATTGTGTGGATTACTTAAGTCAAATATGGTTTCCTTTCTCATGTTTATTTTTATGTTTATTATTCATTAATTTTTTTTTTATTTTCAATTTGATTTTCCACATTTATTTGCTACATGTTTACAAAACACCTTTAATTATGGACAATTATGGATCAACAGGAACGTTGGAAACGGAAATTTTGCTATAAGATGTTTAATGTACAATTTTCAATGAAATCTTAACACATTAAAGCAAGTTAAAGCCAAAAAGTAAAGATAAATTCTGTTCTGTAATTTTATGGTAGGTTGTGTTCCACAAGTGAATAATATTTACACCACCCAGTGTAATTTGCCAACCGGTGCCTCCTTCAACAAACATTCAATTTGCACCTTGCACTTGCTGCTTTTCACGCCACCATGCGTCAGCGCACAGCAACGGTTAGCTAGGGCCAAATCAGCTCGCTTTATGAGCCACTTCCGCTCGGCTTGCTCCTAGCAAGCGCGGAGGTCGGACCGGTTCGATCGTGCCGTGCTGCATGCTGATCGTAATTAGATCAAAGTATGCACCAGGATATGCGATTATTTTTCAAACCCATCCGCCTTTGCCCGTTCCGGGTTTCTGTGCTACCTTTGCTGATGAAGTCGGTACAGCTTTCTTCAAAGCACAGGCAGAGCAGGGAAGGGCTAGCCAAGCGTACCCGATTAGCACTCACTTACTAGGTTGTGCTGAAGTTGTTGTTGCAGACGATGCTGGTTCTGCCTGCACCGTGCAGTGCAACCTGCTCCACTAGATCCCCCACTCCCAGGGAGGGGTGAGTGCATTTTCCGCAATAATTACATAAATCACCGCTCTTTCAACCACCCGGTGGGTCTTGCCAGCGTTTGTAAAGACCGGACCGGGGCTTTTCCTATACCTTACCCAGTGCTGTGCTGCCCAAGTGTTTGTGTTTGTTTTTCTTGCTACTGCTTCCTTCCTTGGGAGGTACGATGTAAAATCTCGACGGGTGAGCTGCTCCGTGAACTGCTTCTTGAGTGTGAGCTGGCTGACTGCTTTACACCGACCGACAACGAAAAATGGGCGGGCGTGGTGCAGCACGCGCTGATGGAAGCGAATAACAAATTACACTTTGGAAAATGGATGCACGATAAATTCTGCACTCATTATTTACCCCTGGAACTGGCTCATTAAATTTAGCTCGAAGCTCGACGCAAGGTTGCAGCATGAGCCCCGCGCGGAAGACTGAATGACTAATCGTGAAGGAAGTCCTTCATTATGGCAGGATGCAGTTTGGGTTTTTGGCTTTCCAAGGGACTTAACTTCAGCTGCATCGGTCGACGTATCCGGCAAGGTGCACTGTGTGTACATTGAGTTTCGGGAGAGCGGGGCAACAGCAATTTTAAAGAGAAGCTACAACCAGGCGGGAATGTGCTGAATGCTCAAGAATGTGTGGGAAATAAACCATAAGCAAGACCTCAAAATAGTTCTCCCCGAAACCGAAAGCATACATCCAAACCCGACCCGGAGCAGCGTTTGTTGCTTGGTTCGAAAATTCCAACCTGCTACGAAATGATGCTAAGGTACGCTTTCAACCACCCGAGCAATGCTCGAATCGTTTGATTGTAGTGTCGGAGCGTCCTTCCAGCCGTTGTCCGATTGTCGGGAAAGTTCTCCCAAAACCTACTAGCTCAAACGCAACTTCGGCTTGCTTCGGGAAGTTCTGTGCGACACTGTATCCGTTGGCAGGCACAAACACCCCCGGTTCGTCGTCAATTCCCACTCCTCAACTACAGCGTTTTGCAGCGCTTTAAGTCACTTCACTTCCACCCGGCTGCACGCGGCTGGCATGTACTGACTGGCAATAAATTATTGTTTAAGACATGGAAACCGAAATCTTACGGTTTTCTAGGGGAATTCAGCCGGTGCGTCGGTGTTTCGGTGGATTGAGAGTGGCGAGGTTTTGCCAAGACTTCACCACGGAAGCGAGGGCAGTGGGGATGAGCAACGCCGGAGGAATGGTTCCGTTTCCGGGGAGTGAAACTTGCGGTCTCTGACGGCCCTGACGGCTCGACATCACTCTCGGGGAAAAGGGTTTGCCGCTGTTTGTCGGATTGAGTTATTTCGCTAGGGACGCAAGGTAACGCGGGTGACTGTGTGCACGAGGTACTCGCTGGTATGTGTCTGCTTGTAAGGGATCAGTGTGAAAGCGATCGGGTTAAATGCACGAAATCCCACAGATTCCTCCTAGCGAGCATTTAGTGGGAATAAATTACACCACCTCCCGCCCCGTGCCTTCGATGAACAGCGCGGGAAATCGCATCGATTTCGGAATGGCTTTCTGAAGCCGTTACCGAAGCCACCAAATAACACCGAGGAGTATAAACACACACACACATACACTCAATCTCGCACTAGTGCAAGCTTGTGCTAATGCTCAGTCACCCGTAACGTCGCTTACCGATGAAGGTCTCCTTCGCTACGTGGCCCCCTAGTCGGCCTACCAGCGCCACAAGCTTGTCATACAAATCAACTTTATCGCTGTGTTAATTGTTTCCGCAAATGTTAGCTATATATATGTACATAGTCGAGGGCGTGACTCGGCCAAAGGGCACATGCAAAACCCGAAACCACTCTCTATTCATCACTCCCTCCCACCCAACCGCCCGAAACCAGGCGCGTTGCGATTGGCCTAAAACCATCGACCGGTGGCTTTGGTTGAGCTCGGCGCTGGTTGGCACTGGCGAGCGCGTGGAGGGCTGAGCGCAATGGAGTCAACATTTTGGGGCTTCACCGTACCCGTGGACCGAGATTCGATTATGATTGATCGGGTACTGGTAGCCGAAGCTCTGGAATTAATAGATTTTCGACCCGCTTTTTCCCGGTATTGGTTTCGGTGCTCAAGTTTCACCTGGTGACCCACACGCACACACACACACACACATTCGGTCGGGCTGTACCACGTTGACCGGCAACCAGCAAGGTGGCGGAGAATGGTGCTGGTTGTGCCCGGTTTCGCCCGGTGGTTATGGTTGGCGGTGGCGAATTTTGATAGCATGAAATATAGCCAGCTATTAGTGTCGGTGGTTATGTTTGTGTGAGCGAAAAGCGGGGGGTAGGTGGGGGATGGGATTGAAACTAGGCTTTAGGGGATGAATAGAGAAACATTCTACGAATTTTTCAAAGATTGGTAGCTTTTTAAGTGCTCGAGCAGGGGATTTTGGGACGCGTTGACTCAACGTTTGATTTTTAATTATTTTGCTTGGAGAAAAGGATTATGAACGATGAAGATTTCCACGAATTGTTAAAGCTCTGCCACATACCAACAGTTAAAAAAATTGAATTGATTTTGTTTAGGAGAGCATTTCAAACAATTTCAGGGTGGGCTGTTTTATGTGAATTGTTGTGAAGAACATCAATAATTTTGAAGCTAGTTTAATTTACTATTTTTTGTTGGATGCTAGAATATAATGTAGCAAACGTGTATCTGAGATTAACTATATATCAATCAATACAAATAAATGTTTACTCTCAAAACATTCGAGTTACGTGAATTGGATGTACGCGAATTTTGCAATTGCCGGTTAAATTTTATTCAACAATTGTTAAATGAGAAATAAAATGCTTCTCTGCTAAAAATATCGAAATCGTTGAAACGATACAAATAATGAAATTTTCTACACGCACTGTATCAAATACTATAATGCAGCGGTCGGCAAAGTCCGGCCCACGGGGCAAATGCGGCCCGCGAAAGGTTTTGACTGATTTTGAAAGATGGGAAGAAACTATTCGTATACAAATTACTGAATATCTTTTAGAATAATATTTTATACCATCGTACTCTTTCAACTTTAATTAAAGTACTTTGGAATGACGGATCGATCTACCGGCCCAGATAACCCAGTAATGTAGCCACTTGTACCTCTGTCTTCATTTTTAGTTTCTTTTTTAACCTCAAAAAATAAACCTTTGCTTTGATTGTTGCCTAATAGTACCAAGATATTGGTGACCAAAACGCAGCCACGTTCTTATGCGACGACAGACTTGTGTACGCAGTCCATTTAAGACGCTACGGGGCGTCTTTCGTTGATCGCGCACGCTTCTACGTTGGTTGGTTAACTGGTTTTGGTCACCATGGTAAAAGTTCGACTTTATAGAGGTGTCAAGGTGAGAGTACTGATAGAGGTTGTCTGTTGTCTCATGGGATACTACTATTCAAAGTGCAATTAACGTTTCGTTAGAACGGGTGAAGATAATCCCATGATAAACCTATGAATTTGTCAATTTGTTAATGCAACCGTTATGTAATTTTAACATTGTTTCAACACGACAATAAGACTTTCGGAATGAAGGAAATCGCACACGAAATTTTATATTGATCTGATATACTTAAGCCTGGTTACAATAATTTGATTTAAAGTTTTGCATACGACTTGCATTTGATGGGAGATCATTAGACTTTCACCAACGCAAAACATGCAATACAAAATTTTAAATATAGTGAAATAGCTCCATACATTTTCACGCTATGGTTTTTTTTATTTTGTTTTTTTCTTTTTCTTAATGTGACACAAATCAGTTGGTTTCCCTTTAAAATATTTTGGGGATATTTTCGATTGTATTTGAAAGCAAAAAAAATATTTAAAAATCCCTGTTGTTTTAATGAGAACGACGATTCCACACTGTTGCTGTTTACGAGAACAACAATTATCAAAATGCTTTTTCATAAGAAATCAGTTATCAATTGATCTGACATGGCATTACTTATCCATAAAGCATTTTTAAAATTACTGAGTCTATTTTTACTTCGATAAATTTTCGATAAATTAATTTTGAACCAAACTTGGATGATATAATTACAGAAAAAACAACAATAATATCTAAAATGTTTCTAAAACATTAAAATGTAATAATTTAAGTGCAATAATAAAAAACCGCATTCACCTGGCCCGCGGCACTTGATTATTTACTGCAGTTGGCCCATTGCCTCAAAAGTTTGCCGACCGCTGCTATAATGCATAAAAGTACTAAATTGAATGAAACATAGTTATTTAACAACTTTTTTTTGTTGAAAAACGTGACATTGGACTTACGGCGATGACGATGTCTTCCAGACCCATAATTCGCTTGATCTGGGGGAAAACTGTACTATTAGTAATCGATGTTTGCATACATGTAGGCGCACACACAACAAGCTAATTACTTGTTCTATGGCTCACATTTTAAAACAGTTGTTAATATTCGAAACTTATTCTTCTTCTTTTTGGAGGTATTGACATACCACACGATCATGCCGGCTTTGTTCAGTATTACGCAACCGGAAAAGTAAGTCCTTGGTTCGGGTTTGCGGTTCATTCTAGGCTTGAACCCATGACAGGCATGTTATTGAGTCGTACGAGTTGACGACTGTACTACGACACTGTGCCACAGTGTTCGAAGCATTTTCGCTTCAAAAAGAGTTTATCGCTGTTAGTAAAATTTCGGTTAAAAACGAACTCCTTTTGCTGACCCTTTTTTCTCGCATCTCGAGCTTGACGAGGCGAAACGTTATGCCTCTAAAGCAATGCTTTTGGGTAGCCATCATAGGTACAGTGGCTACTTCCATTTACCGCCCGCCTCTCCCTTTAATCTCCTTGGGGCGATTCGGTAAAGTTTGGCTCCGGAATTGAATTATCCATTAATTGAATAAACGGTGCCAGTAATAATCGGCTTACGATAATGCAAACTACGTCAGCAGTTTACGATTAACCCCGTCGTTTGGCCGAGCCAAACAGCGTTAAACATTCAAGCGCAGCGCAAATTATATCACACACTTCGAAGCCAGGGGTGCCATCGTTTTTTCGTTGTAAAGTTAAATTAAATCTAAAAATAAAGCATTTTCAACAACCTCGTTCGCTCGGTCGCCTGATTTTCCCACCGAGCGACGGTTTTAGGTCATCGTAAAACTCATCGTACGCTATACTGGCCACCAGCAGTGTGCCTCTGTAATCACTCCCCATGGGAGGGGAAGAGATACGCTTTGAAAGGATTCTATCAAACATCCACCCTTAAGGCCCTATCCTCACTTAAAAAGGTGCCCTTTCTGAGCGACTGTCAAGGTAAATAATTTATTTACCTCACGGAAAGCCTTTCGGGCGGGCAGCGGGTGTTTTTCTACGATGGTTGACAAACTTCACGGGCACCACGGGTCGTTAACCAGGTGCACCACCAGTCAGCCGGTTGACCTTTCCGAATGGGTGGAGAGAACATTTCACACCGTTTTAAGGGACGAAGTCTTCAAAACTGGAAGCCTAGATCGTCCCAAACCATCTTTCTGTGCTTTTGGGGGGAGGAAAAAACAAATAGGAAAAAAATTGAGCTCCGGCTGTGCTGCGTTGTTAAATTCACTTTCCGGACAATCTAACGGCCTCGGTGGCTTGGTACGGCAGGGCCCGGGGCCGGGTAAAAGCAGTGCAAATGGTTTTAATGTGTCTGGCAGGCGGCCATTTTCTCGAAGCTCGAACAGCAATCGTTCGATTTGCTGCTCGTGAGCGGGTTCGGCGGAGAGGAGAGACTAAGGAAAGACAGCAATCACATCGCATCTTTCGTGTGTCGGTCTCCTTACTACCCCCCCCCCCCCCCCCGCTCGGGGGTTGAGATGTCTGCGGAGCGTCCGGGGGAAAAAAAGGTAGGCTTAAGTAGTTTCGGGCCAGATCGGTCCTATATTGCCTCACCCGGCACTTTCTTCGCTTTCTCTCTCGCGCTACTCTTGAGTCAATTTAAAAATTGAAGAAATATATTTGATTCGACTGGTGTGGCTCCGACAGAAAGGGATCATGGTCGGGGAGAAGGGGCTCGCAACTAGGGGCGGGCCTAGTTCGAGAGCGAGGCTAGTGATTTTGCTGCTCCATAATTCATTCTGCTCGTTTTGCTCGCCTTCCCGCTTTGAAACGAAAGGTGCCGGCAAAACCCCGGCCCCGATGTGTTGTTGTATATCGTTCGAGGAAGGTTTTTGCAGCAGATACGCCGTAAGGTGGTAGGCGCACAGCTCGCAACATCTGGTGACCGTTAGGAGTTTATGAGGCACACTGAGCACAGTGGGGGAAATGTTTGCTTGTGCAAACGTAGTTTCGTATTTTGCACACAGTGCTTTTGCAGCAAGACCGTCTCCGCAGCACTGCCTCTTGACGTTCGATAAATAGTGAACCTAACCTCACTTAAGATCGTGAACTTTCACGCACACAAACACTAACGTGTATACGGGGAGCAAAAAAAAAAGCTAATAGGAAAAGTCTAGCGCTGAGAAGAAGGTAAAAAAAGGTTTACGGCAAAGTGAGTTTGTATTGCGCCACTCGAATGCGGGTGTGTGTGTGTGTTTGTGGATTTGTTGGTTCCCGTTGCTATTTTCACCTTCTGCCGTGAGAGATGCCCGGAAGAAGGATGTTGAAAAAATGGAAAAACGGAGCAGAATACCACCACCAGGTAGTGGAATAAATTGAAGGTTTATAAATATTTAAGCTTGAGGGGTTGCTGTCTTTTTCTTTCTCTTCTTCACCATTTTTACCTTTCTCCGCTTTGATGGGGTACCTGTACCGTCTAGTGCCGCTGCAGCATGAAATGGTACCGTTTGACAGGATCCCATCCCTCCCGGGCCGCCGCTTCGTTCGCAAGATCGAAGGTGAAAGCTTCGGGGTCGACTCTTTGATCAAACCGGCTAGATGTGTTTGAGAAAAAAAAGGGTTGGGTGTGTGTGCGTGTGTTTGTTGTGTTGTGCTTAGCATTCGATAAGGGCGCGGATTGAATCGAAACGGATGCTCATCTCGCTACACGTCTTTTGATTTTTAGCTCCTTCTTGCCCGGGCAAAGTCTGAGAAAAAAAAATAGGAAAGAAGTGCAGGAAAGGTGTGGAAGTGTGTTGATAAAGCATGTTTGATTTTCAAAGTGATGAATCAGGCACATGATGATGGCCTTGAATTTTCAATTTTATGTACGAGCGACGAAACAACCGACGACGAGGATGGGCTGTGACTGTGGGGGCCCAAGTCAACCCCTTGCGGTGCTAGAGTCATCTTCAAGACTGTGCATTGTTTGTTTGTATGTGTGTGTGTGTGTGTATTCCTAAAAAGGAGGAGAAAGAAACACGGCAACGAGCTCTTTTCAATTTTGTAGAGCAAACAGTTTTCCAGGAAAATAAAGGTACACCAACGGAAATACGGAAGGTGTAGCGAAAGGTCCACTCCAGAAGAGGCAAGGTGTCGTATTGTGTCGTTGACGAGCTTGAGTATTCAAAGACGAGCATTTGGCGTCGACAATTTGGCCGCTCCGCTGGGAAATGAATGCCAAATGAGACAGGGGAAACGGGTTGTGCAAACATACTGAAGTGCGGAGACAAACGATGGGGTCTATTTTTTTTTGCGAAAACGACTTTTTACGAAGAAAGAGGTAAAAGCTGCAAGCATCTCCTAATGTAGCGGAGTTGAGTTGAAGCCGAAAAACACACATTCCACTGTACAACTTAAAGTGTGGGCAAAGCGCGAGGGAAAAGTTCAACTCACCTCAACCTGCTCCCCCCCGTTGAAGGCATGTGATCCACCGACACACTGCGGCACGGTAATGACACGTGTCAGTAATTACATCCTGCTTATTCAAACCTCTCATTCAATTATCGCCGCCGAGGCGATGCTCATAATTGAGAAAATTCTTGCCCGAAACTGTGCCACTACAAAGGTTGGGCGTTTTTGGAGCGGGGGTGTGTAGATACAGGGGTGTGGATAGAAAATTGAAAACGACGTTAGCTGCAACCGCACCGCAGGAGATCCGGCAATGCGTCCCCTGTTTACGCACCGGGTGGAATCTCTTTTCGCCAACACGCACACACACCCAAATAAATCACCTTCATAATGGCATTAAACACGACGCGGCCTCACCGCACGCACAGCGAAATGTCGCATAAATGTAATAAGGATGTGTGTGTGTTTGTGTGTTTTTATTTTATATTTTCAATGTTTGCCGTGTGGGGTGCCATCTGCAATGAGGCTGGAAAACATGCAATAATAAAGCAAAATAACATAAAAATCACATCAACTTTTTGGTACGGGGAGAAAGCGCGCGCATTTTCGTGTGTAGGTGCGGGATTCATAGGAACACTGTAATTTTTGAAGCTGCGGTATATTGTTTATGAAAAAGTTTGCGGTTTTTTTGAAGCTTTACATTAATCTCAAGGGCAAGAGCTTTGCGGTTGCGTTTAAAATTGCTAAAGCTACGCTTAATAGTAGCTAAAGAGCAGACAGTGTCAATCGAATATCAGCTTACAACGATAATCATCTTTATTTCCGATACAGTAAAACATTAAAGTTGATGTCTTTTCAACATAAACTATCAAAGTAATATGCCCATTTTCTGTATTCTGTTCTCTTAAATGAGTCATAAAATGAGTGATAAATGTTTTTCTACGGGCAATAGATTCTATAATTTATCTCATTGCTATATCAATAGGTTTGTTCAATGTATTGTCTCTCTAAGTAGATTAGTTAGAGAGCCTTCACTATTATGTCTATGATACAGTCGTTGCGCGTTAAATGTTGACTCAAACGCACCTATTTTTGTCTGAAAGTCAACAAATTTTGACTTTTATAGGAATCGTAATAAATTAGCAAGGTTTTCGAGCAGATTTATTTATTTATTTATTTTATTTATTTATTTATTTATTTACATAACTGCTGTCTGAAATTAATTCTTAACAACAACAAACCTATTGTTTTCTAAAATCTAAAATTTCTGATAATTTTACAATACAAAAACACTATAAAAGCCGTGTGATTTAATTGTGTTTTGTGAAAAAATGAATGAAAATTAAGAAATTCACAACACATTGTTCACACCTGGAAAAACGAGCCAACTTTTATCAGTCCTTTGAATCAATTGAAATTTATCATGAAAATTGCTCTGGTTTAAATCTCAGACACAAATTAAATTTTGTAAACTAAACAATTGACATGCAATTTAAAATTGATACTTTGGAAAAATTAATGTACATTGTCAAAAAAGGAATCCTAAGAAACAAAATTTAATTAACTGTAGTCAACCAAAATTAAGCGGCAACGTTTGTAATGATCAAGGATAAAATTTCTCAAATTAACACACTCAATTATTTATAAAGCTGGTATGTTTACATCGACCTTTATATTTGTTACTAAAATGAGGAACCAGAAGCTGCAACACGAAAGTATGTGTTCAAATGAGCCCTTAATATTTAAATCATGTGGAAACAATAGGGAAACTAAATATGAAATTTAATAAAAATATTATTGAAAGAATTTTAAAAATGGTAAAATTGTCACTTAAGAACATAAAATTCACCCTCAAAAAGGGAAAACAGATTCAATTGCCTCCTTAAAGATTTTGTTCCTGTAGGCATTCATGGGATTCGACATTTATTTTGATGCTTTTATTTCATTTCATTCAAATATATCATAAAAATTATCAAACAAAGTTGATACACTAGACACTAAACAAAATTTGAACTTCAATTTCTGATTTTGCCGTATTCATAATCGTACAATAAGAAATACAACAGTAAAAATTGACGACAGTGGTAAATTTTAATACAAAAAACAAACAGTAATCCCTCCCTCACTCGCCTTTAGTGGCCCATTACAGGAAATCAGCTTTCGCAGCAAAACTCCGTCGTGCAAATGTGCCATTGCAGAGCGCGAAAACAGCAGTTTGCAAAAGCCAAAGTGAAACCACACAGCCTCACGCACATGCACGCGGATTAGTGATGGCACTTGGGTTAGTGTAAATATTACTTTTGATGTTCTAAGTTACACCAATCTGAAACTCAAATAACATCACTCCTTCCGCTTCGCTTTTCAAAAGCCTTCGCGCGACTGCCAAGGAGCGATGGCAGCTGCTTGGGAAAGGGGCAAAGAAAAACAACTCGATGCCGGGGTCTTCGTACACTTTGCATGCAATTTTTTTTTTCCCCCGCAACCTCGTTGGCAGGACGCACTTCTCTTCGGAGAAGTCGAGGGGAGAACAACAACAACAAAAATCACAGGATATCATCATCCAGGTCGTAACAGGATACGCACATTTCGAAGCGGGGCAAGGGCGCACCGGTTGCGCTGCGGATAAGACATACTCATCTCCGTTGAGCTGGCAAAAGATAAAATACTTTCATTGAGTTCTCCGAACCTCCGGCAGCTCCACCACGCTACCGCTTGCCAACGAGCTTTTCTCGACGCCCAACGGCTGGGGCAGAGCGCTTTCTGCCAAGCATATTGGCCGGATGGGATTCGGGTTGTGTGCATGTGTGCTGTTGGGGTTGATGCGCCTGACGCAACGTAATCGGGTCTGCCGAGCAGGAAGGCAGGAAGCGAGCGTCAACACACCGGTGATCTCGTTCACGACCAATCTGCCCCGCTTCTTGCAGCCATTTCCACTGGTCTCGCCTTCGCACAACCTGTTCACCCCACGGGGTCGGGTGTTGAAAAGCGTGTAATAGCAGCTTGTATGAATAATGTATCAAGCAGAAGGAAATTTACATGCATGGAAATATGTTTTTCTGATTAATTTTCAAAGAAAACAAACTTCGCCTCACACACGGCGGTGGAGGACCGCAATGGTTGGAAGGTATGCGGTATGCCCGGTCATGTGCTTCGTGTGCGATAGGCCCAACGGCCACTGACACTGCGGTACGGTGCGGTTTCAAACCATACGGGTAAGGAGCGAGAAGGCACGATGCACATTTTGAAGCAAAGCTGTAAGTTGAAAGGATTCGGATGCGATCAACAAGCAGCAGGAAAACGCGCCGCTGGTTCAGGAAGCTCGTGTGGTGTTTTGTACATTTCAATGGCTTCAGCAATGGCTACAGCAATGGCTTCTTCATAGACGTGTGTGTGTATGTTTTTGACAGGGCAGGATTGAACGAACGATAGGGATTTGTTACAGAACGAGTGTTGCGCAATTGCTCTTTGGGGGTTCATTATGCAAGTCGTGTTTTAATTGCTTACTGCCTGCCTGTTGGTGATTGGCAATCTTGCTTCAGGTGCTTTTATAAATTAAAAATCTTGACGGCATTTGAAGTTAAATCTTCTTCTTCTTGTGGCACAACAACCGCTGCCGGTCAAGGCCTGCCTATACCCACTAGTGAAGTGGGCTTGGCTTTCAGTGACTTTTTGCTACCGTAGCAGTGTAGTCAATCCTACGTATGAGGGAACGGTCTATTCGGGGCTTGAACCCATGACGGGCATGTTGTTAAGTCATACGAGTTGACGACTGTACCACCAGACCGGCCCAAATAACAATTCTTATATTCTTTCTTCTTATTCTTATGAAGTTAAATAACAATTCTTTTAGAAGCTCTTTATTTCACTTCATTCTTTAAGCGAACACATCATTTTAACAAGTGTATTACGCATTAGACAATGGAACATTGTTGTCGGTCAAATTATTATTCACATACGTAAACGTGTAGTATTATTAACAGCCATTCAATTAAAATTATTATTTTAAAGTCAAATCGATTTCTTCAATATTTGTAACATTAATATACATCACTACTAGTGAAGTGAAATCTATTTTTGTAGTTTTCTGTTACATTTACTACAAAATAGGCTCAATTTTTAAGCTTTTTGCTTCGAACTACAGGTAACTTATTTCCATAATTGCTTAACATGGTTTCTAGTCAAACAAAAATAATTCAATGTATGTAACCGTATGTCCTTCCCAATTCTTCAAACTTGTTTGTATGAAACAATTATGGAATGATAACAAAGGTTATCCGAAGACATTAAGTTAAGAGTACACGACACTATTTGAACAGGGAAAAACATGTAATTAAGCGTCGTTTGCCTCATAAAATACCAAACATTATATATTTTGTATAAATATGAGGGAAGAGTCAACACTTAATGTTTCCTTACAAGCTGCTTACGCTCGCAAATTAACCTGATGAATGTCAACACGTCAATTGATTTTAAAGAGTAGGCAAAGATAACGCAACTTTTTCTTTAAAAGAAAGGTATTATTTTACCTTCTTATCAGAGTTATTGTACATGACCGATCGTAAACAAAAAAAAACCTTCAGAGCCTTTGCAGTGCCAAAACAGTGTTGACTCGTTCCACATCTGCCTTCATAAAGCCTTCCATGCAGCCGGAGTAACCACAGTGGCATAGTAATGTTTAAGCACATTTTTCCACCTTATCGGACATTTCAATGCTATGCTTTATCGCTTTCACAGGTTGTCGAACTTGTCGGTAAATTAAAAGACGTCCTGCGCATAGAAAATGTCCCCCTCTTCCGGCCATATTGCTTCCTCTGTCGAGCGAGCCACAGTTGAAAAAGGGAAAAATGGGGAGAACCCCACGCCTTCTCTTCATAAATAGCTAGTCCCTCCTGGAAATACTATTGGCCTCCTTGACTGGCTGTCTGGTGCCGTGGCCGTAACACATGACGAGATGCCTCATTCACAATGCTGTATGTACACTGCTGGGTGTTTGCGTTGAGTGGCCAGTCTTCCCCCCTTTGCCGCCTTTGCACACACATTGCAGACATTTTTCGTATTACCACCATGCTGCAGCAAAGAAAATAATCTCTAATCATTGAAATAGATCTTTGCCACGGTTCCAACGTTGTTTCCTCTTCAGTTTCAGGGCCCTATTCCTAGCAGTATGTCCTTCGACTTGCCTCTTCATTCAACTATCAGGAGATGTGTTCACACACACACACACACACATACATACACACACAAATCCACATACACAGCCGCCTTTATTCACTTCCATTTCAATTCATTTCATTTCAACAGTATCAGATTCCATTTCTGTAGAACTGAAAAGTTCGCCCTTTCTTGCTGTTAGCTCTTTTAACACCCCCCTCCCCCCCCCAGGTGGCGTGCCTCCGGGGTTTTAGAGCCTTCGCGTCCGAACAATCGGAATGCGTTTGATGCTACCGGAACCGGTGGATCTAAGTTTGGTTCGATTGTGTGTCTTGCGCAACACCCGTAAAGGACACGCACGCTTTGAGAACCAATGAAAGTAGACACACACAAAAAAACACCCGGCCCAGTTTTGAGCTAGTTTGCCGAACCACTTCCGCTCGGGAAATTGGACACGTAGGGAAAGTTGTTCATACACTCTCCAATAGTGGCGCAGTGTGTGTAAGCGCGCGCGCGTGTGTGTGAGTGTGCAAGAATGCCGCACTGCAAATCATTCAATTAAACTTTTCCCTTTTTACCGATAAAGAAGGCGGACACATCCGACCAAAATGAAGAAAAAGCCTTTCTCCTTAGCGCATTTCAGACCAACGGTAACGGGTGACGAAGTTTTTCCAAACAGTTTCCCGTTGCTGGCACCTACACAAGCCTCACACAACCTTTTTTTTCTTAGTGCGATTCTCACCCCCCTTTTTGCGTGAGCAAAGAATGCATTTAACAGGGTGGCTTCGGTGTCGCCTCCTCCGTCGAATCTATTTACGTATTCCGGGCGGGTTGCAACGCTTTTGAAACTATTATCATATTTTATATTCCAAATCGGCACCACTCCCCCTCACTAGTCTCTTAGTGCTCGGCCGAGGGGGTTCGATCGTTCTCGGGTCACCAAACTTTGGGCCACCCATTTTGCTATGTGTTTGCCTTTGCGATAAATACTTTTCAATGAAATTCGTACTTATACACTTCGTCGCTCGAGAGCCGGTGGGAGGGGTGAAAAAACATTTAAAACTTTTGCCACGGGTGCAAACGAGAGAAGAAGAAGAAGAAGAAGAAGACGGGGCCCAAACTTAGCTTTGACTGCAATATTAGCATGACAAACTGTTTCCTCCCTTCTAAATGAATGAAACGGTTTGGAAGCGAAGGAAGCAAAACTTTCAAACTCAACTGCTACTGTACTTTTAGTCATGCTAGCACTGTAGCAATCACTTTCGAAATAAAGTCGAGAAAAAAAAACCCGTCCGTTTGCCATTTTACTGGTCGATCTCCTTCAAACATTGCATCCATTTCATTGCCCAGCAAGCGGCAGTAAAAACCCACTACTAATGGGTTTTTGACATCGGAATGTTTGCCGGAAAGTACACCGGGAAGGAGAATATTTGTTTAAGCGCTTTATAGTTTCCGGTCCATTGGCACCTGTCTGCCTGGACGGGGGAGGCTAACACCTGGAAGCTGTAAACAAAACTAATTAAACAACACAGGCACAGGTGTGACGTGTGATGGCTTTAGGACGGTACGGATGGGGTGTGGAGTTTCGTTTGTAAAATGGAGCGCAACAAAAAAAGGCTGACATTTAGCTTAGTGGCTTTTGACGACGTACGCGAATGGCTGATGGAGAAGGGGGAGTGTTAGTACAGCAAAAGCTTTTAGACGGAGCTAGTAAATATTAAGCCAGGAGTGTTAAATACAGTGGTATGGGGAGGTTTTATTTATTTTAGCTGAGGTATTGTGTGTCCTGAACAATTATTAAATTTTAGTGTGCTATGTGGGTAGCAGGCTATACCAGGAATACACAAGGAAGCTAATTTCAATTAGCTAATTTCATCAGAGCAGAAGAGAGATATAGGTAATAGTTTTAAAGTAAAAAAATGGAATAATATTTATTTATGCAAAAAAAGGAAAAAAATACAACAACATGCCTTTGAACAAATGAAATTAAAATGTCTTGTGAGAGCAAAAATACTGGCCGATATCATCAATGCTTGGAGCTTGTTGAAACGATCAAGCCTGATCTCTTTCTTCCCCAACTGTCGTGCGATAACAACTGGTGACATCCTCTAATGAGACCGAAAACCAAAGCCAAACCCGTACCGGTCCTGAAACCGATACAGAACCTTCAGAATGGGTAACTATTCTAGTTCAGGAACTGATTATTACCTCATGCCGGTCCTAGGCCTGATACTGAACCTATACCGGTGCTGGAACCAATCACGAATCTAACCCGTTCCTGGAACCGAACATGAATACTGACTGATTTTGGAACTAGACATGATCCGGTCCGGTACTTGTCCGGTCCTGAAATGGCTCCCGATATTATTTCGTTCATGGAACTGTGCCTGCACCTATTCAAAATTCTTAACGAAGTGATAGAGTTCCAATTCCGATCGAGTAACTGAATCTGCTGGTCGACCAACCATACCCAACAGTATTTGTGCAGAGTAGAAAATATCGTAGAAATTTTAGCTCTGTTTTTATAGTGATTAATAATTTAATATAACAACATTTAATAATTTGAAAAAGGGTGAAACAAAATAGAAAATAAATGAGTAATAAAAATAATTTGGATCAGAATTTTTGGTAGAGCAATGGTGGAGCTGATATAACGACGAGTTATATGAGATGTACGGTGACCCCAGTGACTGTCATGCAGCATATTAAGCTTGCCAGGGATCGGAGAGGTGATCATGTTGCACCTGAAATGAAACCGGGCGACCCAGTCCGTGAAATAGGCCGTCCACAAGGACAGAGGGAGGGTGAAATGCCCAAATTGCGATGGTTAGATGGCGTGGAGGCGTCCGCCATTAAGGCCGTGATAAAGGATTGACAGTTAGCGTCGAATAAATATGTAATAAAATATGTATTGAAAATGCACATTTTATTCCTTTTTGTTGTTTTGATGCTGATAGGAATGCATCTGTCTTGTTCATAGTACAAATGGCTGAATTCGCTTATCCCATTCGCTCTTGCTTAGTTAGAGATGCAGATACGACGTACAATGAATAGCGATAGAATCAAATACACCTTTTGCTTGTCGAGTAGGTTCTCGCCTACCCATTTGCGAGCTTAAGCATCTATTTTAATTTGAAATTAAAATTGTCCACCTTTTTGCTTTTAATAATACCAGATTTTGTTAAAATTTAGTAGCGAGATTTAATTTAATGTGCAATACATCACATCGCTCGAAACAATATTATCTACCATTAAATGCTATACAATTTATGCCATGCCACACATCGGTACGGATCCAGCGTCAGGGCACAATGTACACAAAAAGAACATCGAATGAACAGAAAACAATCACACCAAAATTTAATCAAACAAGGGAGCGTTTTAATGTTTCGCCACCACGCGCATGAATGATAGCTAGTTTATTTTCCATAAATTTTATTGCATGTAAGAAACGGTCGTTAGAATGGAGAGCAAGAGGGGTACACACATTCACACACTTGACGGGAACAGGGTAGAACGGCACTCGCGGGCTCGGTACCGGTCGCTGGTACCTTCTACTATGCTGCACGCCGTCGCGATGCGAGGAATTATTTGAATTTTAACAGTTGCTGATGTTCATTGTGATTTATGTGTGTCGTTAGGTTCCCGCAACCGCTGCTGCTGGAGTTGCGACTGTGCCGGTGTGGTGGGTGTGTGTGCGTGTACCAGTGCGTAGCCAATGCCTGGTGTTGGCATTGCGCCTCCGGGGCAGTTAAATAGCCTATGCCGGAAGTAGTAGTCGGTGCGTAAGTGAGATAACAGACACGGACAGAAATACGGTGGCAGTGGCTCTAGAATGCAATTGTGTCGCGTCTACTATATAATATGAATTTTGTGACTAGCAATATTACAGGCATGCATCGATAGAGACGATGACGGATCTATACTTAATCCATCATTTTTGGGAAAATGTTATTTTGGAAGGGCAGTTTTTCTGCTTCATTTGTTCATAATTGTACACTACAACAGCACGCGAGAATGCAAAACACCTCGAACGAATGCAGCGTATGCGCACGGTCGGAAATGTGTCATTTATGCTATTACTGTCACACGCGGCATTTCACACTTCATGCCCGGGGGTTTGCTTTCGAGCCAGACTGGCATCGTATACATAGTAACACGATCCGAAACATACATTGCGCCGGAAGGCCGGCCCTAAAGCAACCTATTACTGCTGCCTGCAGAAGGCAACTGGCCAAGCGCGAGCCATTGCATACATACCGGCAATAGTATTTCGGTTCATAAAGTTCGCAATAGTTCCGGAATGGTGAAGGAGCATCCAGCAGTAGCAGCAGCACCAGCAGGAGCAGCAAAGCCGCATGTTTATGACGGCTGTGACAAGCTGGAAATTTATGATTATAGGTTTCAACCGAACGATGACCGATGATAAGTGTCGGTAACGATATATCGCGAGGTCCCCCCTCCGTCCCCTCGAAATGCCAAAGATGCCAACGCTTGCCATCCTATTTGTCTGCGAAAAGTGAACGGTGGCTGCGAATGTCTGTAACGAACGTGGCTGCGAATGATGTAGCTCTTGTTCGACGGCGAACCCATTGGTCCGGCACCGGTAAGAAGCAATGGCGGAGGCCCGAATGATGATGATAATGGTTGGCAAATGATGGACGAATATGAGTGGGCCTGTGTGTGTGTGCGCGCTGAGACTGACAAGGTAAATGTGTGTTGGTAGGTCGGGCCGAATTTTTCGCCCCACTTGCTGCATTGAACATCGGTACCGGAACCGGATGCAACAGACGAAGGCATCTCATAGGATGGCAATTGATTGCGACTGAAGATGAATGGCCCTTGAACGTTGTCGTGTGTTCGTTGTCTTTTTTTTTTTAAGCAGAGAAAGGTTGCGCTTGAAGGTTGACTGTAATGAAAGGAATGTAGACGAACGCTGCAGCAAATGCTTGCACGACATGTTTGCCCAGCTTTATCTCTACTTCAAAGACCCTGCAAAGCTTGCGAGTTTATCTAGCTTTTGAGGTCTGCATTTCAAAACGACATTTAATTAAAGGCGGTATGTACACATTCGCATAAAACACAACTAAAGTTACAGGAGTGAACACAGCGTATCCGGTTATGCTATCGGTACAACCGTTCCAACCGACCGTAATGCGCTTTGAAGTGATCTACACACACACATACACAACTTAAACAAGTTGGATAAAGTTGACATGTTTGCTCTGGGGCTCGCTCGTATCGATTGCAAACACGCACCACTTAGCAGTGGATGGTAGCGCAGCAGAAAATGATGCGATTCGATTTCAATCAAAGCACAACTTTGGGTCAAAGTGCACTCGTTACGACCATCCCAATCGGTTGTACTGCTTCTTATGTTATGAAGCAGATCAGAAATAAGCTTTACTCAAATAACTCGAGCGGGTAACATGAGTTCCTGTTAGTGATTTTATTTAAGCTTTGAAGCAATAAATTTCCATCCGCAGTAGGTCGTGATAGTAAAGAGTGTTCCAGCAAAGATGGACGTGGTTCAGTTTACCATCCAGACTATCCTACATGGTTTGTTTTGAGGTGCTAAAGGGCTTTGGTACGAATCTTGTGCAGAATATAATATTTCATTATTTACTCCTTTTTTAGTCATTTTTTTTAAATGCGTTTCAACCTTCACCGAAACTGTGCAAGTACACTCCATCTCATCACGTTAGCGAAACGTGTGCAGGTTGCAAAAATTCTTCCATAGGGCAAAAGCACACCACAACATGTTCATTACAATGGTTTCGTCCCCAAAAGCTGTGGGCAGAACGTTTCCATCGCCTATCCCGTCCCTTTTCTGCTTGACCACATTCCAACATGGTCAATCATTGTCCGTGCTTTGCTCAGCATCGTTTAATTGTACCTTCGCCCACTAACTTCGTGGCAAGCGTAGCAGCAAACGATCGTGCAAAGCGACAAACAATTTGCTGAACTTATAATGGAGAAGAGGGACTGTTCATGGCTCAAAGCACTGGAAAAAAAACACAACGATGCTAGGATGACAAGCTGATAGGAGAGACGTTGATAGTTTGCAAAACATTTACCAGACCTGAGTTCGGTTGATGAAAGCAAATGTTTAGCATTCTTTTGTTCCTGTTCTAAGTATTGTTTTTGTTCGTTAAATTTGTTGTCTTGCTGTTTAGAATATACGTTGCATACTTTTAATAAAACATTATCTACGTTTAATTACACGTTGCTTTCTCTAAAAGAATTTCCCTTTGCTGTTCTTTTATGTACAAAAAAAACTCATAGTTAACAGTGAGCGATAAATGGGAGAGAATGCGTAACAAAAAAACAAGCTCTTTCCCGTCAGGCGTCTCTGGCAAGTTGTTGATGCACCTTTCAAGCTGTCACAGAGCGTACGGGGCTTTTAAATGGCTGAGCAAGTGGGTCGAGTGGGCACCACCTTGCCAACCAGCGTGCTCAGCAGCTTGAAGGATGTACATTCCCGCCATACTTACCGGGAGCGCCACTGTAAGCGCTGTACGGTGCGTGTTTTTGTTACTGCATCGCACTATGCATCGTTGGGTACGCTTCCTTCCTTTTCATTCGCAACTTGCTTTCCGTACGCATGGCGCCAGCTCGAGCAGAAGCGTTTTTGTTGGTGCTTTATTTTTGCTTTTGTTTGCTTCCCCAACTTGGCGAGCAGAACTTTCGCTTAATCTTTTTCCCATTGTTCGGGTGTCATTTTTTGTTTTGTTTTGCTTTTTCCTTACTTTCTTACCTATGTGTTCCGTCCCATCCATCCGTGTACGCGTTTGTTTCATTGTAAAGCATGTGCTTGCGATGGTACGTTTTTCGCTTTGCGCGTTTCAGCTGCACAAACACACACACAGAGACTTTCTCATCGATGGTCAAAACCGCATTTTTTCGTTTGCAAAAGGTTTCAGTTTCAGATGGGGTTCCTCTCTCTCTTTCTCTCTCTCTCTCTCTCTCTCTCTCTCTGTATCTCCATAGTCCGCAGAAACCGCAGAAAAGCTGGAAAAGGGAAAAATCCCTCCACAGGAGCGCTTGTGGCGCATGGCGCTAGGAAAATGGGCAAACATGGGCTAAAACAATG